>NW_022990014.1:949956-1109613 GCF_902827175.1 Gymnodraco acuticeps
TTCAGAAAGAAGCAACAGATTCAAGTGCCCAGCTAAAGTCAGTTTGGGTAACTGATTGCCTGCCGACCCTGATTGTTGGTCTGTTTTTGTGTGAAATGCATGCATTTTGAGTGAAGGGATTTTTGTTTTGGGATCAACTTGGTACCAAAAAAGAACCCCCTAAGCACACACAAACACACATCCTCCTGCATTAACATTCACACCGTCTCCCACATACTACCTCTGCTTTTACATAAACATGCCTGTGCACACACCAACGCAAATTAGTTGCATGCTATCAGTGCGCTTTCTTGGGCATTTCAGTACCAGCACAGTTAGATCTCGCTGCAGCTCCTCGATTCCCATCCATCTTGTCTTATCAGTGTTTATAAGCCATCAGGTTTATTGTGTCCGACCGATTCCCACAGGTAATTTGACTTGCAACATTATTTTTTAAAACATCTTCCAGGCGCCCAGAACAGTCCAAATCATTATGGTTTCTGGCAGATACAGAGCAGGGCGAAGGATTAAACCAGAGAAGAGCCAAGGAGTGTCAGGATTGTGTTTGTTTGTCCCAGCTGTGTTGTTTACAACTCCCTGTGCTCTAGTCTGCCTGGCACAACAGACGGCAGAGAGGCTTCGGACTCCAGGAGCTTTGTAGAGCCTATCTTCCCTGCACTATTATTTGCAGGCTCAGTGTGTCCACCATTAGAGAGTGATTGACCACTAGCCTTAGATTGAAATTGATTGTATAAGGGCTATAACAATGAAAGACTGTTGGTATTCTGGCAGTGAAGTGTCAAAGGATGGGATGCTGCTGTCACAAGAACAACTGGCTTCTATATTAACATATTGTCCAGTAGTCACATCCCTAAGATGGGAGTAGGCCTTTGATCCGAGAGATACTGTGTTTCTAATTGGGTTATATTGATCCGTCCTGCTCTTGTGACGGCACAGTCTGGATGAATGTCAGTCTGCTGTGCTGAATAAAAGTTGCCTTAAGTTCACCTGGGTCGTCTCAGTGACTTATGTTGCCAGGTTTTAGACGTTTGGAAAGGAATGAAACTTAAGTGGTAGAAATCATTATCAGTCTGCTTTGAAGTTTTAGGTCACTGTTAAAAAAAATCCTCAAATATTAGCAAATTTAACTTTTTCAAATATTTATGTAACTACATACACATCGATATGTTGTATAAATATTGCAAATCAAAACCTTTATTCACTATTTATTACCAAAAATCGTAGTTCTATCTCTGGTAATCATGCATTCAAATGTCCCCACCACGAACTTCCGGGGAACTATTGAGTCTCCCTGAACCACGTGACGATCAAGCATTTTGGTCCTCCGCTGTCGTAACTCTTCTCTCTATATGGCGCTGGGGTGTCTGCCGCCCGAACACAAACTGGAAGCTGATTCCACAAATGTGGAGCTTGATAAGAAAAGGCTCTGGCTCCCATTGTACTTTTAGAGACTCTAGGAACAACCAACAACCCTGCATTCTTGGAACGCAATGCCCTAGTAGGACAGTAGGGTATAATGAGTTCTTTAAGGTAAGATGGCGCCTGCCCATTAAGGGCTTTGTAGGCGAGAAGAATAATTTTAAATTCTATCCTGTGTTCTATAGGGAGCCAGTGTAAGGCAGCCAGAACAGGAGTAATGTGGTCCCTTTTCCTAACTCTGGTTAGTACACGAGCTGCAGCATTTTGAATCAGCTGAAGCCACTTGACTGACTTCTTGGTACACCCTGATAATAAGGAGTTACAATAATCCAGCCTTGAAGTAACAAATGCATGGACTAGTTTCTCTGCATCGTTTTGAGGCAAGATATGCCTGATTTTTGCAATGTTACGTAGATGGAAGTAGGCGGTCCTTGGAATTGATTTTATGTGGGCGTTAAAGGATAAATCCTGATCAAATATAACACCAAGATTCCTTACAGTCTCACTGGAGGCCAAATTAATGCCATCCATAGTTAGTATATCTTTAGATAATTTGTTTCGTAGATTCTTCGGGCCAAGTACAATAACTTTTTATTTATTTATTACGTTTTGGTCGTGTTTAACGTCAAAAAGTTTAAGGTCATCCACGTTTTTAAGTCCTTGAGGCAGTCTTGAATTTTATTTAGATGATTAATTTAATCAGGATTGATTGATAAATATAGTTGAGTATCATCCGCATAACAATGAAAGTTTACAGAATGATTCCTTATAATATTGCCTAACGGAAGCATATATAATGTGAACAAAATAGGTCCGAGCACTGAGCCCTCTGGCACTCCATGGCTAACTTTGGTTTGCGTGGAAGATTCATCATTGACACGTACAAACTGAGAGCGTTCAGATAGATAGGACCTAAACCAGCCTAAAGCAGTTCCCTGTATGCCAACTCAGTGCTCTAGTCTTTGCAATAAGATATCATGGTCGATAGTATCAAATGCAGCACTGAGATCGAGCAAAACAAGAATAGTTTCATTTAAGTGTATTTTTACATAAAACAGACACTTACACAGTACAATAAGGTAATTGTGAGCCGATGATTAAGTGTGAAAGAGGAAAAAGGGATAAACCTAATCTACTGACCTCCTGCTAAATTATGAACCATCCAGGTCTTCAGGGACTGGTCAGCTTTCTGTCCCCAGAGTCAGAACTAAACATGGTAAAGCAGCATTCAGTTATTATGCTCCAAATATCTGGAACAAACTCCCAGAAACCTGCAGGTCCGCTGCAACTCTGACTACTTTTAAATCCAGACTAAAGACTTTTATTTTTGCCGCTGCTTTTAATTGAATTATTCACATCTTAGACTGCACTGTAACTTTTATCCATGTATTTTTTCTTTTAATGTTTCTTTTATTATCTTTTCTTTTTAATGACTGATTTTAAATGCCATTTTCTTAATGACTTTGAATTGCCTTGTGTTGAAAGGTGCTATATAAATAAACTTGCCTTGCCTAATCTCACTGTAGCGGCAATAACTCCCTATGAGTTAGCTGCTGAGAGGCTAAAAAATGCTCTTTGCTGTGACGCGTTTCCATGCAAGAGTCCGTAGTCATTTGTAGTCCATGGTGTTTAATAAAGACGAAAACAAACAATATACAACTCCAGACCTGACGGTCGACAGAAAGTATCGGAGCAAATTCACCCTCTTCCTACATCATATCCTCCCAACCGGCATCCAACAGGTGACTAAATACCAATAAACCACACCCACGTGACCATTGCCGGAAGTGATAAACAATAAGAATTAAACGCGATGCAAACAGAAATACAAGATAATAATACAAATAATAAGTAAGGCAAAACCCAGCATTTTGGCTCCTACACTCACCCTGAAGCTCATTGATTTGATGTTGTGTTTATTATTCTGACATTTGTGTTTGACTATAGATTTACACAACCATCATTTTTTGAAAATGTTGCATGGCATTTATTTTAGTTGCTCTCAGCAATTGACTTTAAGTAATTAGTCATCTCACACCTTGGAAAATGCATCTGACATTTATAAAAAAGCACTGCAGAAATATACAAATGCATGACATGTTTTGGATCATTTCTAAAACGATCCATGGCATTGACGTTGACACAGGCTTCGTCTAAGAGTATCTGCCACTGATTCATTATGCTGCATCAGATGTCCTGGAATGAGGGAAGGGGCAAAGCTTGAAGGATTGCACAGCATATTAAATCTGTCTTGCTGAACATCAGTAGAATGAAGAAATCCCAGGAAGATCCAAATGCAGATTTAAAATAACAAGTCGCTGGATGAAAATGAATGGCTTTTAAAACGTGCATGCAATCCAGGGAAATGGAGGGTAGCATAAATTGCAGGCAGTGATACGATAAAAAATATTTTCTCTGAAGCGGATAAAGGGTATGTCACTCATTATAAATGATTTTATTGATGGATTTCTGTTGCTGTGTGGCCTGCGATGGTTACAATGGTTCCTCTGCATTCTATGTTGTGCATGTGAACTAATTAGAGAGTAATTACGGAGAATAAACACATTTAATCCTCATTAAATGTAATCATTAACATGTGTCTAAGTAATCTATTTTTAGATATTTGCAAAGTCTGCAACAACATAAGGAACATTATAAATGAGGGCCAGCTAAGGGTTTATACTTGAAAACAAACCACGATCTTTATGCTCCCCTAACATAAAAGAGCCAAGACTAGGCTGGGGCAGCACACTAAAGATAAGTCATCGAAATGGTCAGGTCTAATGACAGCACACTTACCTTTATGTGCTAATTTTCCCAGCTTTATTGCTTTATCCGACCTGTTTGCAGAATCTGTCCTCCACGTTCAGATCAGACTGCAATCCAATGTTGGGAGAATGCAAGTTAATTCAGCATGTTAGGGGAAAAGGAGTTGAGCTTTACTTTGTTCATGATCGGAAAGGATAATGATTTAAAATTGTGCGTTTAAGTGTGCTTATTGTATTATTATTTCTGAGGTTAACAAACTGCAGTACATTTTGGTTTGGATGGTCATATCTGAATAGTGTTATGCTACAGTGAATTGTTGCAGACACAAAGGATCTATCATGCAGAACATGTTTTGTTGGTGCTGTATTTGCATACTGTAACTGTTGATCGTTCTAATATATAATGGATTCATTTCTCAAACTCAACCCAAGACATGCCCCAAAGACATGTTTGTTTCTAATGCAATGAACAATTGCTGAAGTGATGAAGAATGAGTAATAGACCCACATGCAGAGTCTTCCCTTGCCCTGGGCTTGTTGAGAATGTGTGGGACCTCTCTGGTCATACTTTAGAGAAGATGGAAAGTAGTGCTAACACAGAGACGTGTAATTTCCTCACACAGACCTCCATTTAAAAACGTTGGTTCGTACCTGTAAGGTGTCGGTATAAATGTGACGTACCTCATGACATGTCAGATTAATATACTCTACTGAAATATAATGATCTTACAATGAATAAGTATACATCTTGTATCATATCCAGATGTTTTTTTATATGTACTTAAGAAGTGTTTATTACACAAAGGTACTATAAAAGAACAGGTACAACTTCTTATACAGCAGTTTCATCCCAGCAGTAAGGATAACAAGCCACATTCCACAAACAAATAGTATCATGCCAAACAGTACTTACTTTGCCCTTTATGTGCTGGGCTCTGATTGTTGCATGTCTTTTCTAAGATACATGATTTTATGACACCTTTTATTTCATAATAATGACATAATTAAATGTTCACACTGTCACTAAGCCCAACAATAGAGAATAATCAGATGTTATGGGGGGTTCTTGGTAATAAGTTTCATCCAAGTACAGTCATCAGTCATGGTGAAACAATCAGAGATGACCATGGGACTTGTGACTCCCTAATTCTTCCGATTAATTATGGTTTTAATTTCTTTCCAGGATATAATTGAGGTCTGTAAATTCTCATAATTTGTGTCCTAATCTGGATCGTTTAGAAATAAAATCATAAACATTAATTCAAGACTATATTTGAAAATGCATAGTGATGTCACATTTTTACTCTCCCTTGAGTCTGGCCAGTACAAATATGCAATCAGGATGCAATAAGGAAACGCTGAGTAAAAATGTGGTTTAAACTGAATTAATTAGAATCACTTCACTTGATTTCAGGGGACAGGAATTAGCTTTGCGTCCGATGTGATTAGTTCTTTAGGGCATGCAATCTGCAGTTAAGAGAAGTGAGTGCAACCGAGGTGTTTTATGACTCATGATATCCCAACAGAAATGCTTTTCAAACTGATATTGCAATGTAAAATGTAAAATAATGAATGTGATGTAATGAATGTTTATTTTTAAGCATTTTGGACACACAGGTAAGATTGAAAAACCCAATTGTGTGGCTGCAAACGCATCTTAATTTAGTGGGAATGCTGACACAGCATTCCAACTATCTCTTATGCTACGCACAAAATTCTTTATTATTCCGCCGGAATATTTTGTGCCACTTCTCCTCCTGCATTGAACATCGCAGAAACTCCGTTCAAACATCAAAACTTTCAGCTCGGTCGGGAATCGATGGCTATTACTTTTATCATTCATAACTTTCATAATTCCAGAGATACATCCCATAATTCATCACATTTTTAACATGGAAGTCAATGGAGAAATCTTCAGACTTCAACAATCTTCATGCAACTTCAACTGCTAACTGCTCCTTCTTCAACTACTAACTGCTCCTTCATACTTTCACTCAGAAACCTCATTCCAACTTTAAAATGTTACACATCTTTCTGACATTATTCGTCTAACACAACTTTTAAATCTGATTCTTACTTTTAGAGATATTAAACATTGTTCAGACCTTGGTAAAGAGGCCTTCTTCAGATTTTAGAGTGTGTGATGTCACAGCTAGAGTGGAGGACAGATTTAATTTTGCCATCATATTTTCTTTTAAACCTGCCATAATTCCCAAACCCTACATTCCTGAGACATAATTTTTCATGACATCTCGTAGCTTGAAAGATAAAAAAAAATTAAGCAAAAATAATTAAACAAAATGCCTCTTGAGGGCATGAAGTGACAAAAACGTTCAACATGTCTCCATTAAACTCCATTGTAAGTTCAGCCTCACCTTTCCCCACTACAGCAGCCGCACACCTTTAGTTAATCTGCCAAAAAGGCCACATTATTAACCCGAAAGTACACAAAAAGTACACTTCAGATGCTCAAGTTCCTTGACATGCTTCACACTTTGAAATTTCACTGATATCTGTTACGGTTCTTCAACAAAACGTTCACATGTAACAGCTTTATCTCTCATTCAGAACAATGAAAATGCTCTCCTCTCACTGATCACCATGGAAACCTTTGATCTCTGGACACGTCGTTAGCTCAAATATAAACACCTGTGTCATGGAACACGATGATGTCATAACTCCAACTGACATGCTCAGAGCAGCAGACTTCAAATAATGGTTAATGGTCCTGCCCTCAACAGCTCTACGTTAATTATGGGGTGTCATCATATGCCGTTTCCATGGAAACACATCCCTCTCCATAAAACATGATGTCACTGTAGCTCCAATCAGGTTCAGGTTCAGGTTATTTATTTGTACCCGTAGGTAGATTCTGTTTGCAGAGAAAAATACAAGGGTTCCATCCTGACACTAAAAATAAACACAAACAACAGACACATCTCTAATAAAGGACTAGTAAAAGTACAAGTACAAGTATACCCTGCTCAACGAAATCTCAAAATATAAAAAAAAACAAAAAAAAAACATTTTAAGAAGTTAAAACACTAGTACAAACATGGACATTCAAAATTCACAATTAAATAAATAAATAAAAATAGGCATCTGTGTGACGCTCCTATGATGTGTTAATTTGTGCAATAGCTGCTGGGATAAAACTGTTTTTATACCACTTCATTCTACTCCAATGGACACGGTCCGGTCGTCCCACAATCTTCACCTGTATATCACCTCTCCATGCCTCAACATCTCTACGTCAAATCTGACATCTCACCATATGCCGTTTCCATGGAAACGCATCCCTTGCCATAAAACACGATGTTGTCGTAACACCTATCATAAGGGTAAAAAAAGCACCACACTTCAGATAATGGTTAACGGTCCAGCCCTCAACAGCTCTACGTCAATTATGGGGTTTCATCATATGCCGTTTCTATGGAAACGCATCCCTCGCCATAGAAGACGATGTCGCTATAACTCCTATGAAAATGTTCAAAAAGTGCTCAAACTTCACATGTGTGCTAACAGTCCAGCCGTGAAGACATCTACGGGACAGTTTTGAGATTTCTTCAAATGCCGTTGCCATGGCAACACAGTGCTCGCCATGAAGCACGGTTTTCTCATAACTTCAGTGAAAAGGCTCCAAATGGCCCAAAACTTTACAGGTTTGGTAACGATGCAGCCATCAACGCATCTAAGCGTATCATGGGATGTCATCAAATGCCGTTGGCATGGCGACAGATTATTCACCATCAAGTTAGTTCAAAAGTTTGCAGTTCAAATCTTCTGCTGCTTTTTCAAGCCTTTTTACTTTATTTTCTTCTCTCATCACACATTCAAGCCCCCAGTGTTCATGTATCATTTAAATCTAAATTCTTCACTTTCTTCTTAAACATTACATTTCAGCATAGCAGTTTAGCGTCAGCTTTTCAGCATAAAGCATTCCCACCAACAATTTCTTCAGGAATTGCATGCTCTAGTTCAAATTGAAATTGCAGGCACAGTATGGTGGAGAGTTTGAAGGCCTTGGACTCCATGATGTTGTTTTGAGCCTCATGCAACACTTTGTAAAGGGTCCTCAGGTAGAGATAATCTGAGAGCAATACAAGAGGAGCTTTAACAAAGGTTTGGTATAGCCTTCACATGGAGTAAAATCATAAGAGTCCACTCTAGGCGCAGGCTTGGGACTGAGTGCACACAGTCAAGGGTTTGGTGGCTAGGTAACCTCTTAGGCTCAGGAACAGCCTAATTACTTTGATTACTAATCCAGCATCGGTGTAGCCGCTGATTGTTCATTCCTCTCTCAATGGGTCATTCTTTGAAACACAGCATTTCGTTTAACTGGGAGTGTATGAGGAGTCCCTGTCCTCTGAGCATCTGTTCAGTGCAGCATTATATGTTCCATACACCGCCAAACTACTTGTGCAAAAGCCTGTTTTCACATCTCAGAGACATTTGAATGGGGACTCTAATGCTGATATAGACTAGTTTCAAGGCTTTTATTGTCATGTGTGCAAAGCTACAGTGTAGTTATGACAATGAAAATCTTAGGTCACAGGCTCATCCAACAGTGCAACACAATACAACAGATAAAATAGTACAAGTAAATAAAATAAAATAGAACATAATAGAAACAGAATATAATATAAACAGTGCAGAGTAGTCTATATGTACTTGCAATATTGATATATGAGTTGCAAACAGATGAATGTTATGTACGTTCTTTCAAAGGTTCAGGTGTTTTTTCTCCCATTTTCAATGCAGGAAAATACAACCCCCAAAATTAAGAGGCTGATAAAGACAGAAAAACACTAAACACTCAAACATGAATGTTCAGAGTCCCCTAGTGAGGGGTGGGTTGGTTTGCAGGGTTGAGAAGTTCACTGCATAAAATAGTTGAAAGTAGATAATTTATTAGTGACTGCTCAAAACTCTCAGTTGGAAGTGCGATGGTTTGTGATGAGAATATTTTTGTTACAAATAAAAGCTATTTATTGAGTTTCGGAAGCGGTTTTAATGAGTGATATGAATTATTCAAATAAAAAAGCAAGACATAATAGGAAAAAAGCAAAAATGATGTGTCTGGTACATGAGACACAAATGAGAATAGAACATTCCAGTCAGGTAGATAACTACTTCTAGTATTATTACTCATATTGAATAATTGCAGTTATTTTACAGTTTCTGATCTGTTGTCATGACTTAAAGGAGAACCAGAAATCAGTTAACCTGGTTATATCAGTTTATCCACATTCTCACTCTACATTTTCAAACACCAGTGAGATGAAACACCCTGCACACACAGACTTGAAAATAAAACACAATTAAATATAATCACAAAAGTAAGCCAGCTAATGTTATACTAGAAAATATTAAACAATGTTCATCAGCAAAACCTGGTGAATCCTGGTATACATCTGGCCATCATTATCCCAAACATCATCAGCATTTAACAGTTATTGGTCTCAGCTGCAGTGATGCATGCTGGATCACATAGAGATGTTATGACCCCATAACCTTTAGCTGATGACCAAAACATAAAAGGCTGCTGATACAAAAAGCTATAGGACTCTCCAAAGGTGGTTAGTCTCTCTCTGAGATATGGTGAAAAGTTATATAAATCGAAAATGATCTCAAAGCTGCATAATTACCTTTTCATAAAAGTTGTAGTGTTGAGGTGTTTCAGTTACCTGGTAACAATGTGGCACTCTCCAAGGCGCTGATTAAGCATCTGTCCTTTTAATGACCCGTTTAACAATTAGTTCACATGAGTTATTCCTCTTGGTTTTCCAGTGTTCAGTGTGCCTTCGCCTGATAATGCTATTAATATGGTTTGACTGTTTGAATCTTTATGCATTGTAAAGCGATTTCCAAATATGTAGTTTAATAACCTTGATGGATGAAGTGTTGACTGTTTTGCAAAGGAATGTTTGTGGTTTTGCCAAGATAATAAAAAAAAAGTCTGCATCATCAGTCTCCTGCATTTTAACATTGTTACTTTTTTTACACCGTCTTATGGAGGAGTGCTGGGTATGACCAGCTGGAAGGAGACCCCAAGATAAACTCATAACACAGAGGAGGGTTTGTACATCTCTGACAATGTTGGCAATGCAATGGTACTGAAAATAAAACATGCACAAATTGTTTGACAAATGGTGTGCACAGGCAGCATTTAATGCAGCCCATATGCACATGCACACATATAGATGTTCTGAAGTACAAATAGTGTAGTTAGGCAACTTGACAGCTAGCTTAACTGAGAATCTATACCATTAGATTAATCTTTCATTCTATCAAACATTTCCATTTGGATGAAACGTCCCTTGAGTGTCAAAGTTGGATACGTTAATTAACTGTGACATGTCCAGTTAAAAAGGCTCAAAAGGTAGAGCAGAGAATATTTTGGGAGAGGTAGGATTGCTCAGAGTGCTCAAAGACGAAAAGCAGTTACTACATTGTGCACATTTAGGACAGTAAGAAAGGTACACTACTTATTACTGCGAGAGCAGCTGGTGGTAAGGGCCTCAGACAACTTCCATTTAAAACAGGCTATAGGGACAAGTGCCATCAGTTTGAGGCTTGATTGAATAACATTAATTACAAAATAAATCATACTATTAAAATACTACAACGAATGAACATAAGCTTGAGATCATTGAAACTGTGGTTTAAATAAGTTCTAATTGGCTATTGTTGTTGTTAGATTTAGAAACAATTTAAAGCATATTAGCGTTGCTAATGACGACCTACCCGCGAACGATTAGCAAACGTTGCAAGTAAGCTAAAGAAAGAAGAAAGCTGAATGATGTTAAAAACATGGCTCAAAACGGGAGGTATTCAGAAGAATCAGAATCAGAAACAGGTTTATTGCCAGGTAGGTTCGCACCTACTAGGAATTTGACTTGATGTCACGGCGCATACATAAAATATATAAAACAAAAAATCTTTTACACCATAATAAAATGCAGTTAAATAGCAATACAAATTAAATAAAGCAGTAATTTACATGTAAATAGAATGCTATGGATGAATTTTAGAATATAAACTATGAAATGTGAAATAAGAATATGTGCAGAAAGAAGTATGAACATTGTATGCATTAATGTATGCATATAGAGATGTGGCAGAGGTAAAGTGTCAGTGGGGGGGCCGGGCCTTGTTTAAGAGGCCGGTAGCGGAGGGGAAGAAACTGTTCAGGGGGTGAACAGTTTGTGTCCAGGGTGGGAGGGGGTACAGAGGAGAATATTACCAGCGAAAGTGAATGAGGAGGAGGTCATCAACCGAGCACAAGAGCAGGCTCCGCAAGCAACGCAAAAGTGATGCACAGCCGCTGTGATGGAGGAGAGAAGTGACTCAGGAAGAAGGCATTTGCGCAAAGAATGGAGAGAAGGCTGTGACCGAGGTCAAACGCTGAAAAAGCAAACACTTGTCCTTAATTGTTATCTTTTTTCTTTTCTTTTTTACTTTGCCACCACAGAAATGGCAATAGCAAACATCAGCAGACTGAAGATGAGCTATTAGCCCTTAGGCTAATCTGCTCCTGGAGGCTTCATTATTATTGTGGAACTGAATTCCCACATTTTCTGTTACAATGTAGGTTGTTGCAGGAGGCCTACATTCACACTTTGGTATAGGAAATGACATGTGTGTACAGTTGTCATTTGTTGTGTGAGAATAAGTTATTATTTTGTTCTTTATGTTCTCACTTGTGGTGTGTGTGAGAGAGAGAGAGAGAGAGAGAGAGAGAGAGAGAGAGAGAGAGAGAGAGAGAGAGAGAGAGAGAGAGAG
Source organism: Gymnodraco acuticeps (assembly GCF_902827175.1). NCBI lineage: Eukaryota > Metazoa > Chordata > Actinopteri > Perciformes > Bathydraconidae > Gymnodraco > Gymnodraco acuticeps. Next base: position 961,929 of record NW_022990014.1, read on the forward strand.
AGAGAGAGAGAGACTGCCCTTTGTACATGTAGCTGTGGCTGACAATAAATAATGTTATTATGAATACATTTGCTTCCGAGTCCTGCATGAACTGTGCATAGACTGTATTTGAACATTGGTCATATGGTGGTACTTGGAGAGCCAACTATTTTCTCAGGTGGTACTTGATGTAAAAAGGTTGAGAACCACTGATATATACAATTTAGCTGAAGCTACAATACATAAGATGCATCAGTTTCAATGGGGAATGTCTTTAAGCGCTACATATGTTTTATTTTTTATTTAATTGTCAAGGTACAAGCAAAACATGTGGGATTTCCCTTTTCCATGGCAGATATGTATATACTTGATTGAGAACATTTTAAAGCAATTGTAATTTCCTGCCCCAGATGAGGGAGAAAGAAGCACCGTGCTTACAGCCCAACCCCTAGTCTATACTAATCCATCAATAATCAATCATGATGGCACGTGATGGCAGCCATGTTAATCCACTGATGATCTACCCTGTATCAAGCTGTTGCAAAATCAATAAAGCCATGAAAGCTTTGCCTTCTGGTCTTCCACACATCATTTCAATGATCTGGTTAATACAGTTTGATACCATGCAACTGGTGTTTGCTTTGATGTCAGATGAATGAGAAGAAGAAAAAAAGAAACTGTCAGCATTTACATTTTCTGAATTCAGGAAAATCCCCATCACTGGATCATACCATAAGACAATTAAATTATGTTAAGGAGCTTGGATGTCATATTTAGACACAAACATTAGGTGAACAAGACATACAAAAAAAAAACAATAAGCATTTAGCATTATTGCATAATTTCCCCACATTTTTCCTCATGGTTTTAAAGATTTCCCATTTGAAACTGAGTACTGAAACTCTATACCTGATAATAACATAACAGTCTCTTAAAACAGATTGTATTACATTCCACAGTTAACCCACCTTCCTACATAAGTAGCCATATGTGTTCAAATGTATGTATTGATTTATTTCCAAAACGTCCCTGTTGGTCTAGGTGCCACTACCAAAACGGATGAGACTGGACTCCACTCCACATTTTGTGTCCCTCTCTGGCTCCTCAGTGTATCTGATGTGAACACAGCGCTCCTCTCCACAGCAGTTTCACTTCAGCTCAGCAATCAGCGGCTTCGTCTGCTCAGCGAAGTTGAGTCAACACGCTGGGAATCGCTCTGCCTGGATTCATGTGGCACCTCCACATCTTTTCTCAACAGGGACTTTTTCTGTCATTCTCTGATAGAAACCCGTTTTTGCTTGAAATGTGTTGTTAGACACTAATAGTTGAGTTGCAACCATTAACCGCCCAGTCATTAAGTAGCCTACCTGCGGATCTACTGCAGGGGAGTTTTCACCTGCAAGGATACTGCAGAGAACCTTAAACAATAAGGATCTTCACAGAAGTGAACAATGCTCAGACTAGGGACCATCATTTGCACTTTTTCTGTGCTGGCTATTGCAGCAAGAGCAGATTTTAAGGCACGGAACTGCAGCGAGGTGAGGGAGGCTTGTATCGGGAAAGGCTTCAGTTTCGCACATGTTCCTCTTCAGGAGATCCCAGGTAAGTGCCACCAGTTAATGAGGCTAACGACCTGCTTAACAAGACAATATAAATTGCTTTGTGAGAAAATCGAATGCTTTAAAAAAATAAATATAGGCCTACTTTGTTTTTATTATCAAGCTCCGTATGGTATGTTAAAAATCCCACACTTTTAATATGCAAAGTGGCTTAATAAATACACCATTACTGTAGATATGTTGTTGGATGTTGCAACTGTAGCTGCATCAAACGAATCTGTCAAACAGCAACCCAACCACCTGTCACTCACTAAGTCGCTGCAAATCAAACGGACGAAAGTTATATCAACATATTCTGCATTTACCTCCCTGGATGGTCACCAACAGCTGCTGCAGCCTCCTGCAACAAGCACCCTGCGTCTGTAAACTGCTGTAATCAGGAAAACTCCTCATTTAACACGCCTGAACCCAGTTAAAAGCTGGTTTACTGATTGTATACCCATCCTGCCATAACAATATATCATCAGGTGCATCAATACTGAATGTGTGAAGAGTGAGTGCCCCAGGCAGCTGTGGGAAAGATCTGTGTCCAGTAGAGGTCTGCGACTGTACTAACCAAGCAGAGATAATGAATGATCAACTATGCAGATTAACTCCTGTCTGGCGAAAATTAAGTGATAAGGTGAAGTGGAACTGCTGGCTCTTGCAGTCCTTAATCATGAGTCAACTACATCATTACAGCCACTACTACCCTTTGGAGCAGTTATTTTAAATGACTTACATAATACATGTCCTATTAGTGTATTAAATGGACAGAGTTAATGCATAAAACGACACCATTTTAATAATGTCTAGTTAGAGCACCTACTGACTTGGGAACCAAAGTAACCTTTTTAAAAGAGAGAAATTCTCAATTCATGCATATACATTTTATTTTAGCATTTCCGATCATTTAAAAATATGTCAGTCAATCCATTCAAAAATATTATTGTGTGATTTCACATGATCAGTGAAAGTCATATTTTTCTTATCATGTTAATGTGTGCAGCTGTAGAAAAGTAATTACTCCAGCTGAGTTGTCTCTCAGGTTGACATTGTTGTGCTTCAGGGCCAATCATTCTATCTATAAAGCAAGAAATCTGGCACATGTAAAAGGCTGCATATTTGATAACAGGCACACCTGTTCAGAGCTGGGTTGAATAACCTACTGATTAAATCCTTTGGATCTGAGTCTCTGACATCACAACTAATCTCCTAAATGAGTGAAAAATTCAATCTCTCTCATCTCCGAGCGTTGTCATCCTGAATAAACGTCTTTTGATGTGGTCTTTGAATGAGTCATAACCTTACGTGTCTGCAGGAGAGACAACGCATTATCAACACCTCAGCAAATTCACACAGTGATGGGCATGCCCTTCAGCCTTGGGACTTATTGCCTCTCACTCATGCAAACAATAATCAAGGTGAGACCTACCTTAACTAAGGTAAAGGTTGAGATACCTTTTATTTAAAAAGTAGCAGAAGCTGAACTACATTTTCACTTTTCAAACTCTGGAGACTAATATAATGTTGAATTGGTTTTGAATTTTATCATGGATGGTACTTTTCTGTGCTATTTCCAATGGGTCTATTGAGAATAGAGTAGTATTTTGTGTGCAGTAGTCTTTAGATAAATCAGGCATTGCATATGTATGTTCTATTTCCAATTAAAGTGTACTTATACAAAAACTCATATACAAACAAAGATAACATATAGTTAAAAAGTGTGTGTAGGACAAAAGCAGTTCATTTCATTGAGGTATATTGTTCACATTTTGCAGGTTTTACTGACAGACATAAACACTGCACACATATGGCAGATTACATTACATACAGATTCCTAATATAAGCAGTTTATTATGTGGCACCAAAGGGGTTAAGAGTCCATGTGGCAGATGGGCAGCATCCTTACTAACGATATTACCTGGAGTTAATATTCCAGCATGCTACTTGTAGATTAGTTGGCCCTCGTGGGACTCTGTGTAGAGCGCCTCTTAAAGCTTCCCGTATAGCTTATTGTTTCTGTCAGCCTTACAGCTGCCATCACACTCTATTAACTTACTGATGATTTGGCAAAAATGTCAACCTTCATGTTACTGGTCCACCTCTACAACGATGGTTCGCCTGCTGCCACATCCTTCATGTTAAATGGCTGCTCTTTGATTTCTTGATATCTCTGTCGTTATCCGAGACGCCAACATCAAATTGTAGTGACAACAGGATGTGTTTGTGTGTTCCTTTTTCTTTTTACATTAGAGACCTTATAAGACATGAACTTAGACAGAAACCACTCGCTATCCCTTTTGACGTTACCTACAGTTTAATCCCAGATATTTTGACTTATTCATTAAAGTAATTCCCATTATACTACTGTTACATTTTTATCACAATTACTATGTTAATGAATGATTGTTTTATTACGAGCTATTTGCCTTTTTCAGATGTTTTTTTTTATTCATTCATTGTTGCCTTTCACATTTTGATTACACCATATGTTTCTGGCTAATATGAAGCACTTATTACAACCATACCAATATAATGGAGAAAAAACAGCAGGGTTTTTGTACTCAGCGCCTTTACACTGCTCAGCCACTGAAACAATATGTTCTTTCTGAAGCTAAAAATGAAAGGCTTACAATCCCACACTCTGGGTCAAACAGAAGGAGCAGGTCAGGTGGAATGAAAGCATTGGTCAGTGTTATCGACAGAAATGTGTTTAAGATCCAAAGCCTAAAGGCTCAGTTGGAACAGTAATTCCACAAGACTGAGGCGATGCTTCTGCCTGCTGACCAGGCCAGGCTGGAGGCTATCAACAGCTTTGTGGTGAAGCCATTTTAAACCACGGGAGCATGAACTTTTGGATTGCTCAAGTGTTCACATAAACTGCCCAGAGCGTCTCCCCCTCCACTGCGGAACCATCACTTTAATTCCACTGTTAACAAAAGTGTCACATTTTAGCTTTTTAAATCCGCTTCTTTGCTCTGGGTAAAAATCAGACCTGCACCCTGCAGTCTAGCCCCAGTTGTCACCAAACGTCTGAGACGAGATGGAAAGATATGGGTAGTGAGTCACACTCCTGACTGCTGGATTCAGAAGAACTTCTTAGCATGTCATAGTCTATTGACGGCCGGCTCTGTTTACTCTCAGTCAGGAGATGGAGATGGGACAGAAATAACGGCGCAGATGTTTAATGTGATCCAGTGCTGCCTGCACAACATAGCAAATGATCTCTGCTGAAGCGTGTAATGTGCACAGGTTCTCTTCTGTCATGTAATGGGATGGAGAGGATTAAAAAGGGCTAAATGGGAGTGCCTGCAGAGGAAATGGCCAGGTGCCCTTACAGCATAGTGCTGCTGTGATGTATCGTCGGATTATTGTGACCTTCCTGCCACTCATTCATGAGGAGAGAGACCTGGCCAAAGATGGGGATCACAGCTTCTGATGGGTTTGTGGTGTGTCTATGTTTTTTAATTTCCCTCCACAAACATCAACATCTTTGCGAAACATTTTCCGATAATTGGACTTTTAGAAGCGTGACTTATTGTTTGAGTTTGTAGCCTATTTTGTAGCACCAGTATTTCAGGCTGCATTCTTCTATATAAAGTAATGTGAATGTGTCCTACTGAGAAGCAGAGGGGGGCACTATCAGGGAGGAAGAATCCAAACAATCATCATTTTTTTCCGGCGGCAGAGGGGATTTCTCAAACGCGGCTTCCATCTCCGTGTCATCAATCATCTTCATGAATGCTAGAATGGCCTCATGATGGGCTCTCTGCAGGTGTTCCCTCTGAGAGCGGTAGAAAACGTTGTGTACAAGGGTTTTAGGGTTGAAGCTTTGGAAGCAGAACAACACTCAGCACTTAAATAATATCAAAGCATAGATTATCTTATCTATGACCAAATAAAGTTTTTAATTTGTTTTGACTTGTGTGGTACATTTATAAAATAGAACCATAAAATAGAGTTTTGTGCAGACATGTATTAGGTACTCCTGTACAATGCATTGTTATACAACTCCATATTTTTGTGTCAAAGACCCTGAAAACTTATTTTCTTAGTAAGTTTCTCAATGTTAAGTATGGGTTCCAACATGGAAACAAACTTTCTGTCAACATTTTTCTTTATTTCACAAAGATTTGTTTGGTTTTTCCCTTTCTATTGTTGTTGTTGCTTATGTCTCCAGCTAATTAATTGTAATCCAACTTCAGGGTGCTGATTAAGACATTTAACAAATAAGAGATTCTGGGTGTTGAAAACTAATAAATACAAAATATATGAATTTGAAGATATTCGTCCTCACTTAAAACTTCATTTTATTCAGACATTACACACAAGTGTATGGTGTTATCATTGTGACGCTATAGTGCAGGTAACCTTTAGAGATGTGTAGTTTTGCTCTTGGGTTATACTTGATTTAATTAAATGTCTTTATATACACTGGGGACAGGAGTATTGGTTAACCTTTGGTAATGGTTGTCTTTTTTCATATTTGTTCCTACTTTGGGTACAGTATGTGTAGTACAAGTTAGTTTTAAGTCAACCTCGGCAGATATTTAGTGTCAGTCTTTGCATGGCCACATGCCATGGTCACATGACCACATGCATGAACACACTCATAAAGGCAGGCAATTAGCATATATTATCTGACCAACAGTGCAAAACCCAAACTTTTTTATTCGGTCAGTCAGTTGGGAACTGACAGACTATGCTCTGGTGCTTTGTTTCGGCTTCTCAAAGCAAGATGCTGTGAATTTTGATGGATCTGGGTTTCCTTAGAAAAGGAGGTAAACTCATGTCCTCAGGGGTAATTTTTTTTTTTTAACACACTAAAAGTCGTTTCTGGATATTATTCCAAACCATAATCTTGTTTGTGACCCAGGCTTTCTGTTTATGGTTTTTGTGTCCTTCAGCAGGGTTTATGCCCAACTTTCTGTTGCTGGTTCTGAAACTTTAATAGAGCCGACACAGTTTAACACCAACATGGATTTTAGTTGGCAGTTATTAACTGCTGTATGTTTTCCTAATTCACAGAGAATTTTATATATATATATATATATATATATGGGTGTGAACACAGCCATAAACACTTAACGTCTGTCACAATCATCTGAGAAAAACAAGGACAATTGATTGAAGTGATTCTCCTGAGACGGCATGGCTGTTTTCATGGCTTAAGAATAATTAGAAATGCGAAAGAATGAGTGCTCCTGTTGTCAACAAGAGATTGAATAGATGTTATTTTTATGTATTAGTTCCTGTCAACAACTGCCCAATTAAATTCTAACCTGGAGACACTGAGAAGGAGCTTTTCTATTCCTTATTTCACAAGCTGGCATAAACACATCTCCTCTAGTCACTGATTCTGTTTTTCATTTTTCAAAACTCTTGACCCGTGAAGACCACACATACTAAACAATAAATGCCTGATTTGTAACAGAAACAGAAGCATTCTACTCCTTTTGGTCTATTGAAACCTATTATAATTTGTATCAACCAAAGGCAATTCATACAGGGGACATAATTCTCTTCACATACTACAAGGCTCTTAATAAACCTTTTTTATTTCCTCACTTTGGAGTGGGAGATGGATAACAGGTGTTACCTTGGATACATTCTGAGATTGATTTCACCGTCATGTTTTTTCTCACCTGCAAATCATAAAATGCCACCATGTTGTCTGTCCTGTGTGTGTAAGATTTGCGGATGACTAGCCCCGTTAAATTGTCGAATGTCCCTTAACTGATATTTTTCTAACTTGTCAGAGTCTGTTTATTTATTTATTTTAGAATTGTTTACGCATTTCATGTAGTATATCAATGTCTCTTTTTAAGCCTTCCCTGACTTTTCATAAAACAATCCACAGGATCAATGTGAGTCTCGTCATTGACATGAGGATCAAATGTAGGCTTATGACTGTGACCTATAGCTGGTACTTTTACCTGACACCTCATCTGCCTGTCAAAACCTAGCCATCATGAAACAAAGCCCCCTCGAATGCCTCATCGCTGTTGTTGGATCTATCTTTAGCCACACGTCTGCCACTCCTGTTGACAGTGTCTGACTAGACATTATGTGCAACCGGATAGGACGCTTGCTTTTTTACTCTGCTCCTGACGACGCTCAGGTGTGTTTCAGCAAGCTGCGGTGAGGATCTGTGTGTTGTACAGTTGTGTCTTCTCCCTCTCACTTAAGCAGCCTGCTCACAAGAGGACACTGTAACAAGGCAGCAGAGCTAATAATGGTCGGAGTCTGTAAACTACGCTGTAAATGCTGAGTGAAAGGTAATGATCAGTGCAGGTCTCAAGGTCCTGAAGGTCTCCAAACAGCCACCAGCTGCTGCCTGTAGCGCAGTCCTCCGCCATGCTCCACTTAACAAGTTGACGCAGAAGAGAGTGGCTTTCCTGCTCACGTCTCATTCTCAGGGGCTTCTAGGCATGCTGCCCACGTGGATCGAATATCCACACCGTCTTGTCATGCCCCCACTAGGCTTTTTATTACACACACTCTTCAATAAATATCAAAGCCAGACATAGTGCTACATGCGCTGCATATTTGGTGCTTGTCATTCCTAAATGTGCTGCACATGGTGTTAGGGAATCCATACATTAATCTCAGCTGTAATGATATTGGTGCACCTTGCAAAAAGGGTATGGCACATGAATATTCCATAGGTATTTTCTCAGGGTCGTGGTTGTATATATCTTCTTGGCAAAGATTAATACGAGGGAGATCTAGCCTTTGTGTATTGTTTTACATGTATTCTCTCACTGTAACAAGTAAAGCAAGGCTAAAACAGTCTTTTAGTATTATTTATTTTGCTCATTATTTTCTCAACTAATTGTTTGGTTTGTAAAATATCAGAAGATTATCACAATCCAAAAAAATAAACATTAATTTATTTACTTTTTCGTATAACAAAAAAAGTATTTTTCACTGAAATTAACTGAAATAACAATGAAATTATTTAGATATTTACCAAATAATTTCCTTAGTTCTAAAGGATTAGTCTATAAATTACATGTTACTTGTTAGACGCTTACTTGTTAGATGATACTGTGGGCAATCCCCACAGGAGCAATTTGGGGTGAAGTGTCTTGCCCAGGGACACAACGACATGCAGTGGGGTTTGAACCTGTACTCCCATGATCCGAACACCAACGCACTAGTCCACTGTGCCACAGCCTCTCCGAAGAAATGTGTTCAATCAGTCACCCTTAACTTTTATGGCCTCATCTTCTGTACTAGAATACCCAAACCTTTCATATTTGAACGAAAATGAGTAATTGCAAAATCAAAGATGGTTCTATATTCAAAAGCCCAGTTTCTGGGAACAATCACCTTTTTTATAGAAATATATTGTCTATAAAAACCCATTCCTCCTCTACTACTTCTTCAAAGCCTCTACAAAAATGTTTTCTGCAGTGACAGGGGCGACTTATGCATTTATATATTTTTCTCCTCAAAGAGATTTATTTATCGTAAATGTAAACATATTTCAATATGAATCACCACACCGTTGAGGCAACATTTGGCTGTTTTATCATATACAAAGCTTTGCACATGGCATGTTGCTGTGAAATATCTTGACATATTAAAAAAAAAATACTGACAGATTTGCGAGGGGTATGAAACTGTTCCAACATCTTTATTCTTGTCCTTTTTCCCTTCACGCTGACTCTCCTGAGGATGTAGAATGCCATCATACCATTGTACTGTGCTGCTTTTATTGTAGACTGTGTTATGTCGGTGAGAATTCATTTCTCTTGAACCTGTCCTCATTCACCCAAGGACATACTCCTCTATATCAGCATCCCCCAGTTATTTAAAACATGAGCATGCCTTTCATTATGACTTCTGACATGACCCAAAATGTGATGGGAATAATGTCATTCAATTTTGATTGATGCAAGTTCGAACTTGAGCGAGAAACTTGTCTATTCTGTACACAAAACCCTCTGGAGACACTATTATGTAAGTGTGAGGGAAGACTGTGTGTAGTGCACACATGTATGTGCATGCTGATTCATATGCTTTAAATTCCATCCTCATTTGCTGTGGTTGTTAAGGAACTCAGCGTCTGATTAGTTAGAGGAAATGTTTCAGTAAAACGGAAACAATTTACATTGACTGCCTTGGATGTCTGAAAGCATACAACAACAAGTGGATATGAAAAGTGTTGGATATAACAGCAATGTAAAGCAACCAGTAGTTTAACTATTTTATTACAAGGTTAAACGATTTTTGATCTTTATCATTTATATATGTGATTATCATCATCAGCCTGACAATTACATGCATGTTAATTTATTCATTCGTCTATATCCAACCACCCACTTACATTGGAAGTTAGACTAATTAATTAGTTGATTTGGTCATGCATTTTCTCATTTATTCATAGTTGGTCTGCTCATGCATATGTCTGAAGACATCACACTTAGACAGCATCCTTAAACAGTGTTTAAAGTGCATGCTGCTTTGTGTTGTGTCCGTGCTGTGGATTCAATAATGTGACTAAAATAGCCTTGTCTCAAATAGGCCAGCCTAAATCACAGATTTGTCTAAAATGTTTAGCAGGACATCTTCCACTGAGAATCTCTCAAGCCCATTAGCTAGAAGCTCTAAAGAAGCCGTATAAAAGCTTATATGATAACAGAGAGTTAGAATTTAAATCATTGCAATACTTTTGTATGCAGCTCTAACTGGTCCAGGCCGATTATGTTGCCCATCTGGCATTGGATTAGACCAGTGGTTCTCAAACTTTTTCTGTCAGGCCCCCCCTTTGGAGAAAAAAAAAAGTCGGGCCCCCCCAACACAAATAGTCAGGCTCAGTGGCGGCGCCAGAGATTTATTTCGTGGCTGCTGTGCGGTAGCTTGACGTTTCATAGAGGGTGCTCAAACATTTAGGGTTTCCCATTACCGGTCGCTACAGTTGAATTTTCTACTGCAACACTCCCCACGCACATACACAATGTACCCGCGACTGTTACAATGAAGACTCGATAATCAGCTCACGGCATATACAGTAGGTGTAAGCAGGGGATTTATTTTTAAATATTGAAGTTAAAAGCATCAATCTGGTGCACTTTGAGAGCAAAATGAAGAGATCTATGGATACATCTCTCAACACCCATTTGAAACAGACCTGTTAACAGATTTACTTTTTCTTTCTGGATATTTTACAAATCACCCTTTTAAACTTTATTCTTGTTTTACTGTCATATAGTATTTCATACCTGTTTTTCATTTATTCTCTTATTTTTTTATAACTATAATGATCATATAAACGTGTGCCTCAGAAATAATTGTTTACATTAATGGTGACCAAAACATTTGAGACCCACTGAGATAACACTGAGAGAGTCCTTTACTGTAGCTCACGGAGTCTCTCAGTCTGACAGGAGAGGACTCTCCTCCACTTTATTGTTGAAAAAACTCCTTATATCTGTTAGCGTAGCTCGCTAGCACCAGAAGCTAACAGCAACGATCTCCTCTCTCACTCGCGCATGCACACAAAATGGCTCGTTCCACACACAGAGCCGTTTGTTTTTTTGATATAACCATTTTTCCTCCTGGTCTCTCGCGCCCCCCCTGGCATGCCTCTGCGCCCCCCAGGAGGGGCGCGCCCTCCACTTTGAGAACCACTGGATTAGACGCAGAAAGCCTTTTCTCTTGGTTTGTATTATCAAAGCAAACATCAACTGAGCTATTTCAGAGCACATTGAGCAAAGCAAAATTGAATACAATTAAAATAAAATTACATTATACCGTTTTCATGTGGGGTTACCATTTTTTCTTAAGTGACTGACATTTCTAAAATAAAGTCGTTAAATACTAAATCACCAAGATGATTGACGACAAAACAACTTACGACATGTCTGACTTAATATTTCCTGAAAGGAGACAAACCTTTTTTGATGACTAAAATAAAGGAATCCAGGTTTTTGTTAACTACGAATTTTACTAAAATATAAAGGAATTCTGACTTCAACACATGAACTCTTAAGCTAAGACACAGCTCCAGATTTCAGATGGCCTTTTATTGCCTTAAGATGATGAAGTGATGTGAAAAGGAGCATACATTGCAATGACACTAAAAAAGCTTATCTTATTAGGTTTGAGTCTGGCTCCAAGTGTGTAAACCCATAGAGTTTATCGGAGGGAATCCTGAGACACAGCAGATGGCCGAGCACATGCTGGGTCTCTTTGGCCAGGTACACTGAATAATACTTCTGAGAGTTGGCCTACCTTTGCCCGTACTTTATGCAGAGGGACTTGGACTCTTAACTCTCCAGGCTGAAGTTTGTAAACGATGTCCTCATGTCTTCATATAGAGATTATTAGAAACTATTGTGTTCAACAGAGCATATTAAACATGTAAGTATTTATAAAGCTATGTCTTTAGACAGTGAAGGTCTTAGTTGTGTTCATTGCTTCCTCCTTATAATTGTCTTCCCTTCTACATTTATGCAGGGTCAATCATATAAACCTAATAGAAATTATAAATCAAAAAGTATAAAGAAATAATTAGATACAAAAATGTGTTAAATTTACTTTACTTTTTAACAATGACTTTCACATTTTGGAACATGCATGGGGTTTAGGTATTATCGCAGAATTAGAGATATACCATAAGTAAATTAAGTAATTAGAATATCTAAAAACAGGTATCAGAAAAAAATATCTAATCTGTAGGATTATACACTATAACAGGAATCTTTGACCTGGTGAATGATGGGGAAATTATTACCAATGTTTATAACAAAGGACATTATAAGTGTATTACATTTGCAGTGCATAAATAAATCAATGAGATCCTACTAACAGAAGAAAGGTATGCATCAACATGTTAGCAGAAGCAGTAAGAAGGCAGAATACATTTCTTTTTTCCGCCTCATAATTTGTGATAACAAGGTAAATTACAGACATGGGAGTGACGTGAAGTACTGTAATTGCGACTCATGATGATAGCTCGTATACAAAGGCGTTAATAAATGTGCTAGCATAAACCTCTATCATTAACACTAACATAACATTAGTATGTATTGAATCTGCGTCTTGTCATTAATATGATAATGTTTTCAGGATCTGCTGCTCTGTATGCATGTTAAACATCTGGTGCCATGGCTCGATGCAGAGTCAAGTTATGCGTCTTGCTGGTGGCTGTGGACAAATAAAGGACAGGGCACAGGTTGGTACAGTGAGGTTAGGCTGGGACAAGTCTCTATGTTTCACCTCAACAGCCCTCTTTATTCTGGATGAATTGCCAAAGGCCAGCTTTGATACAAGGCTAGAGAAGGGAAATAATTTTCACAACTGTTTCCACAAACCCTTTTTTAACTCTCATGGGTCACATCCTCACATCGCTCTATTTTTCAGTTTTAAAGATGGAACCTGATTTGATAGAAAAGTTGATACAATCTTACAGCAAACAAAATGGGACCCGAGAAATAAAAAAAGTGTAAGTTAAACCAGGGGATGAAATATAATAGAAATAAAATAAAGTAGAAATTAGACAGTTATTGCAAAAATGAATAAACTGAATCCAAACCGCATGCATAAAGATGAAGTACAGTATTGAGTATTGTACATTTAAGTTTTGGTGTGATGAATCAAGTTGTTTTACCTGTGCCATAAGCTATGCTATAACAATGGATGGTGTGTTTATGTGTTGTAGTTTTACAATACACTTAAATGATTGACAATACAGAACTGTGCCAATTTACAGTTTATCTGGAGAAACTTGCTGAGTTCCATAGAAATGCTTTAAATTACACTTTAAACCAATACTATCTGGCAAAGGACTTTAGGGCATCCATCGCCAACGCTCATCTCCAGCTACTTCAATAGTGGTGTTAATTAATTTAACTAATTGTTTATATGTAACTACATTAATTACAAAATAAACCATGTTTGAAAATGGTTTCTAATTATTGAAAACACATATTGAATTAATGAATTGAAAGGACTAAATTACAAATTCCATCAAAAGAGCAAAGTGAAATGATGGCCAGAGGTCTTCTTTAACAGAAACAACTTTAGGAACATCACAATGCCACCAGAGTAGAGGGGTTAAAAAATAATATGCATATACTGTAGTCCACTGCGTGACAATGATTAATGCATAACTACATACAGTTTTAAGGGTTTTAAATCCATAAAGAAGAGTCAAATGTGCTTAATGTTAAAAGCCAGGAAGGCAGGGTGTGACCTTTTGGGACCCTAAAGGTGGGTCCATGTTTGATTGACAGCTGCCTTAGATCCTGTCCGGACATAGTAAACAAACTTTCGCAGTAGCGTTAGATTCCGAAGTCATGGGCAGACAGTGTGTTGTTTGAGTGCCAAAGAGCCTCTCCAGCAGATAGACCAAATTGGCATTCGCAGGTAACAGTTCACAACATTGCTGTTAAATGTATCGCAGCTGACCAGCTAACTATATCGCTGTCTAGCAAACAAAATGACGTTAGGAGCGCATGTGTTTGTTTGGTGGCTCATAGAACAAGTTATAGTGCAGGACCAAGATTCATGTTCGTAAAGCTTTGCGCAAAATATTGGGCATGGCGGTGGCATTCGTTGTTTATCAGGCTGCTATCTTATAGCAGACTTTACTAAATGCTATAAATGCATAGCTGTGATTTTCTGTGTGGAGGTTTTCTATAGGCTTTGTAAATAGAGAACGATATTCCGATGAATTACTGAAAAAACAGGCGAAATGTATATTGTGTTAAATGGAATTTAATTAAAGTTGGTCTCTGAGTTATAATTTGGTGGTAGGCTAATTGCGATGTTCTACAACATCCAATCTCTAATTCCTAGCCATATGTTCCAAGTAAAGAGATGCATCATTTCACCCCCCCTACAATCTCTATTTACAGTCACAAGTAAAAAAAACAATAACTACAATAGAGGTCTATGACCACAAGGAATATGCTATATCAGGCTTTTTTTGCTGGACATAGGCCAACGTGTTTGTAGGATCAATGAATTGCTGTTACAATACAATTAGAATAGGCAAATCATTTGCCATAACATATTTGTATGACACTGCAGTAAACTTTAAGATGCAGAGTTTTTTCTCTTGCTGCAAAAAACTGTCTGGCACACACTCCATCCTGACTGTGGTGGGTGTGTGTGGTCAGTGCTCCTAGATAGATTATCTGGGAAGCCACATTGCTGTTTTAACCTTGGCAAGGAGGGTGGTGGCACTTTGCTGAGTGGTGAAGTCCCTTGAAAGCTCCTTCCCATATGTTGACTTACAACAGTCTTATTTTAAGTGATGCTTTTGCTCTGTTGAGACTGATGGCGGACACAGAAGATGTTGTTTTTTGTGCTCTTGACATATCTGATGAAAAGGTTGCACTCGGAGTGTATAGTCAGAGGGACTTGCTAGGACACTGTCTGTGTGATATGTATGAAGTTTCTAAATCCATCCATAGCTTTATTTGTGATAAGTGCTGTTTTGAAATTCAAATTCCAGTTGCTCTTCAGTCAGTCTGATCAGAAGAGGAGAGGGTCTATGATGTTGAAATTGTGAGCTTCATGGAGGGGTACACATCAGCAGCCTGAATGCTCCAGTGACATATTTGAACTGGGTCCCTTTTTCCCTAAGATCAAAGCCTTTCTGAGAATACCTGAGTGCTGTGTATAAATATCCCCTTATTACCAGCTGCAGCTACTCGAGAGTGTGATGTTGACGTCATAACAGTGCAATATACAGTCACTAAACTTTACAAGTGCAGAGTGATGTGAGATCAAAATGAAGGCAGAGTGTAAAGGTGGGTATGGTCTGAGCAAGGGCCGGCATAAGGAGGGAAGTGTTGCCCATCTGGTGTCAGGTGACTTATTTATGTATAAAAAATAAAAGCTAAAATTCAAAGATTAACTTGAACCTAGCAAGGAATTCAACTTAGGGGGATAGAAAGGAAGTAAGTTGGTACATTTATTACATTTTTTGTTTGTTTTTGACATTTACTAGGACACTTTCACACACCATGTTCTTGTTTTTCAGAACCATAAAAACAATGTGTTGCTGGTGTAATCACATATGTAACATTCCCTATTCACATGCTTTACAACACACTGTAGATTGTGAAATTAAATATACTTCAATAGGACATTTATATAAACAAATTCACATTAACAAAACTATTGTACTTTAATCCCACATTTGAATTCCATACGAATATGTATTCTATGACAAACAAACACCCATGGTGAAAATGATAAAACCTTTTAAAAGTAAAATGTCATTCCCCTATGAAGGAAATTACTTTTCTTTACCACCCTCTGTTTAGTTATGTGCCCTTGCTACACTACATATTTTTAAATAGTTAATTTGTATGTTGATAAGAAGGATGCATGGTCAGTTTATGGAGAGAAAAGGCAGTATTACTTTCCACAGTCCACAGACTTTCTTACAGTCTTCATCTCTCACAGGTGCAGGAAAAAGATTTGTGTTCTCAACTAAATGACATGAATTTGGTTTGCATTGTGTTACTTAGGAAACAAACCATTTTAAATCAAGAGATTTTCTAACATGCTTGATCTGACAAGGTGGGACTTTCTTATCTCCTCTTCTTTGGTCTTTATTTGTAGGGCTACTGACTGTTGTAAAGGCAATACTGGGTTCAGTTTGCATATTTCCTACTACATGCCTTATGGGTGTTGCTTTCTAATGAAGATGTTCCCACATGTCACCCTTTGAAGAAGACACCAATGTGCAAAGCAATATCGTGCTCATATCATATTGTTGCTCACTCAGTATGGCGCTCAGTAAGTGACATCCATTTCCTCTTCTGCTGCTGTGCAATCTATCTGTTAATGCATGCAGGGAGAATCGTACAGCTGCTTGATTGGAAGCTCATGCTGATTGTAGACGATGTACATTAGCTCTGCGTTTTGTAAAAGAGAAAACTGATTTCTTTGTGCTTTGTGTGGGGATGAGAAACATTATTATGCTATATTGTGTGTGCAGGGGGTAACATTGTGAAATCAGTTAATGTTATCATCCCGGTAATTGATATAGTTATTTAGGATGTAATGAATATTTTTTTTTTCCATTTTTGTTATCCTACAATTTTAAATATTGTGGGCGTATGTGTCTGTAGATTCAAGTTGACCCCACTTTTGATCACCCACACAATTATTAATACAGTTAAGAGACGGATACCAATTACTGCTCTTTGTCATCACATGGTGTTTATTCACTTAAATATCCAGCACCTATTTTGAAAGCAGAAGGACAAGGAAGGAACATAACATTTCACTTTCAGATTGAGTAGCACTAAAATGACTTTTGTGCTCTTTCAAATATTATGTCTACAATATGCTTTTATAGGTTTCATTTAAACAGTCTTTGGTTTTAGACTGAAATGGAGAAACACACTTATTTTCCTTCTTCTTTTTTCTTTTCAGTATTTTCTCCATGTTTTCAATTATTTAGTGCAAGGGAATATTCCCAATTAAGCCTCTTATTGTCAAACAAAAAAAATGAGAAGCACTACCATTGTTCCTCTTCTACAAAGAATCATGTTAAATATCCTGCAAGGCACAAGTGTTATATTGACATTTGAGACAATTTGAACAACACATTGAGGGAATAACTGCTTTCATTCTATCATAATATAAACATAACAAGGCCAATGTTTCCCACATCATTTTGTGAGACAGTGGTGGGTGTGTGATACACATTTGAAATTAAGAGGCTATAAAACAAGGCAATGACGACTCACAAATGATTATATTCAACTGGAGCACAGTAGGAGAGGAAATAGAGTGAGAGTACTGTGAGTGAGTGAGTGAGTGAGAGGAGGCAGGGGATTGTGGCACTGCAGCGGTTTGTCTCAACTGGCCGTTGTAAAGAACAGAAAAAAAGAAAGCGCAGCTGGTACCAGTGTATCTGTGAGGCAGAACATAAGTATCAAAACGTCCCAAATTTCAGAATCAATGATTGACAACACTGCAAGGCAAAAGCCATTTGTCCAATCTGTCCATTTGTAAAATTGGGAACACATTTTCTGTACAGAGAAAATTATAGGGACGAACGATTGCACATCACAAGAGTGTCATGTTGGAGACTTAAAATGTCCGTTTTTGAGTGTTCTTAAAAAACGTGTTTTCATGAGAGAAACTGTCATTTATTAGCATGTGCTTTAATGCAATCTGCTGTCACCCCTTCATTTGTTGTATTTGAGTTTAAACGTGTTCATATGTTTAAAAGGCATCAACTAACTTCTAAATCATTTACACGGCATCCTTTGGCATGTTGCCATTAAATCACATTTATGTTTGCTACTGTATTATATTTCTGTTTCTAGTGTGGTGGTCTCATGAGGCCTCAACACTTTGCCCTGTGACAATTGGAAGCTTGTCAGGCATAGCAACAGTAACTAAGTGGGAATGAGGCTATTTGAATGCACTGCTAATTAGGACCTGATGGTGGATGTTTGAAACCACAGTCCTGCACACGTTTCCCGTAACATTCCTGTATGGGAGACCATAAAAGTTAAATACTGTTATCAGCTCAAATGGTTATGTGTCCAAAATGAGTTATTTTCTGTAAAGTTTTATTGAGTAATTTTAGCCAACCCACATTCAGGATGGGGGGCTCACGATGTTAGTGTTATTGCATTTTCTTTGAATTTGGAAATGAGCACATTAGATGGTGATGCCAAAATAAATCAAGGATTTCTAAAGTTGAATTTAGAATTTTAATGGTCTTAAAACATTTTCTTTGTCTATTTTGCAGGTGAACATCTCCGCGTATGTCCTCAGGGAAACACATGTTGCACCCAGGAAATGGAGGACACATTTGGCCAACAGAGCAAAAAGGACTTTGAGAATCTTGTTGATGAAATTAGTCATGAATTGAGAAGCACCTTTGTTTCCAGACATAAAAGATTTGACGGTAAGTACATTTTTATTTCTCGCTCAATGCTTCATGCTGACTAATCTTCCTATTTTGCTTCTTTTTTTGTCACCATTGAACTGCTGCTAAAAGGAAAATCAAAAGGATTTTGAATGTATGTTTTAATATGAAAAGGTTCACTGTTCGTAGCACTTTCGCTGTCCTCCCCTTAAGTCGAGAAAGGATTTGAAAATCTCATTAATATGCCTTGGAGTGGAGAACCCTCTTGTTAGATTAGACAAACATGGCGTCTTGCACAGCAGAGTGACAGCTTGAACAGCAGTTATTACGGCTGTTTGGTGGTCCTCTGCTCTGTGTGATCTTGTCAAAGCCCTATGGCGACTGTCTTGACCCTCCCACACATCCACTGAGCTACTGCTATGGGAGTGGATGTATCCTACTCATTACTGAACAAAGACCCACTCTACTGTCCCTGTTGGTAATCCTCCAATTTCTTTAAGTGAATGGCAGGACAACAAAGAAGAATCTTTCATAGGAAAATACACTCATATTGTCTTTTGTTTAAATAGAGGAATAATGGTTTATAAAACTTTCTTAACGCCCAGTTACAGGAATGGCAACCAGATTATAATGACTTTAACCTTGGCATATACCGTATGTTACAAGCCCCTAACTTTAAAACCTCACATCCAATTTTGCTTCCTGTAGTTGATAAATGTTGAGTATCAACATTTCCAGTCGTGATCATGAAAAGAAAAGGCAAAGCTGCATCCATGTAACCATCAAGCTTTTGGAACCTTGGGTGTAACAATGGGTGATTCAACAGTGCCAGTACAAGCAATCTTTATTTATTAATGCACTCTCTAAAGTAGCGGATACAAAGTGCTTTACAGCTGAAAGAAAAGAGAAATGGAGAAACCGTAAATATAACGTTTATAAAAGCAGAAATAAAAAGGCTATTGGTTATGTGCTGAGACTCTTTCCCGGGAAGCTACAGTATTCCTCTGTTGAGGAGAAGCACAGAAAAAGCAGAATCATCGAATATAAAAGGGTGTTGTATGCCCAATACATACACGTACTGTACCATCAAGATTGATAGAGGTTTGCATTTGATAATAACATCCAGCTCATTTATTTAATAGCATATAGATTACATTTAATGCACGATCGTGTCTTCCTGTGACATGGTTTGCATATACAGTAGCAAAACAAACAAGCTTCCTGTTTCATATGGAAGCAAATACACAACATAAATCAAAGTTTGAGTGGTATTAGCAGATCAGGCATCTCATAACTGTACTTCAGTTGACATTTTTCTGCTCTGTATTTTATACCTATTTGCTTGCTTGTCATCTACGGAATTTAAATTGCAAAACGGCAATCTCTCTGTGAAAATGGAGAAGACTAGGGGCCATGCATCTAGAATTACCTTTGAATTCAAAATTGGTGCTGAGTAGTAATTGTACTGCCAGTGCGCAGCTGAGACTACTGAACTGACTAATAACGCACCATTGACTTATACGTCATGTTTTATCAGGTGTTTGACTTAACATAAAAGATCACACAAGTTCTATTTTTATATTGAATGATTGTGGTCACTCAGCAGTAGAGGAACCTTTAGAATATTTGAATTAATTTCCTTGCCCCATATTTTAAATACGGCTTATTTTAATGCATTTCAAGGAGACTATTAAAGGTCGAGATACACTTTTTGTTATATTCCATGGAATGCTCTTAACATCCCGATAGCAATGAATATCTGAAGTGCTTTGACAACAAATCCATAAAAAAATGTCATCTGTGGAAGACTAGTAGCGCTGTAAAAAGCGAGACCAATCATTTTAGCCGGCCCGGCTAAAGTAACTGGATGGCCTACCTGCCTGTCAGCCTTCCATCTGTGCACAAATGTATCTCGTGCCCTCATTGGTCATGTGCGCGTTCGTGTGTGTTGGAGGAGGGGCTCTGTAAGGAAGTTGCAGATTTTCTCCGGTTGTGTATTTTCTAATTCTAGCGATCTCAAGCTGGTTTATCCGAAATTACCTACCCCACCTTTAAGTCAAAAATTACTACTGTTACATAATGCACACTATGTGTCAGCAGCTCTTTGTGCCTTAAACCATTCATAGCATGATGCTTGATCTATAAGCATACTTTTGATATAGATATCTTCATCTTAATCCAACATTATTATAATTTGGTCCAAATGTTGGAGGTTGAAGCATAGAATTTCATAATGGTCTATTTTAATATCTCCAATAACATTTGAACAATGCTGGAATGATTAATAGTGCAATCGAATACTCACGGGTCAATAACTTGTCTTGCTTTGCTCATATTTTTCAAATTGTCCAACATATTATATGAAACAAATAGCCTACTATTCAGTTACAGACGCAACTCTCAAATGATTGAACATTGCCCAGAAACTCAATGTCATAATACCCGGCTGATGTCTGTCTGTTTTGTTTTCCAGGAATATTCACTTATTTAGCACACATGTGTTTCCTGGAAGCATGAATAAATAGTGTTATTTTGATCGGCCCCCGTCAGGGTACCGACTGTCATAGGGAGGGCTCCAGTGAGGGAGGACATGGGGTTTGTCCAGCAGCACTTAGATGCATGACTCCAGGCACCCCTGCTCCTCTTGGGGTTTGCTGCCATTCTCCATGATTTCATCAGCGTCAAAGCAGATGCCATATTCGAGTTTCTCCTCCGTAGCCCTCTGCTGTCTGGAGACTTTGAGTCTGCTGAGGGCTTCGACTGACCAGCCGCTGGGGAAATCTCAAATATTGATTGCTGGATTTGAATTCCACCCTTATCTCTTCACGTCATTAATTGAATCTGAGTGGTGAGAGTTGTGTGGTTTTATGCCAGAGACATTAGCTGAAATTGAACCAGCCAAGCCAAAAACCTTCCAGCATTTTGAGCACAATATGTACTGTGTTATAAGATGTGTCATTTCCTTGACTCCATGTTACTTACAGTGGAGGAAATAAGTATTTGATCCCTTGCAGATTTAGTAAGTTTGCCCACTTTTCCCACAGTTAAATACAAATCAATTTTTATCTTTTATATAATGTCAATTTCTGGATTTTCTTTTTGATATTCTCTATCTCATCAGTAAAATAAACCTACCATTACAATTATAGACTGGTCATTTATTTGTAAGTGGTTAAAATCACAAAATCGGCAAGGGATCAAATACTTATTTCCTACACTGTATATAACAATATTTTCTCTTCATAAAACAGTGTTACCAACATAATTGTAATGGCCTTAATTCTGAGTTTGAACAGATACAAACGGTACCAATCATTTAGATGCTCTTTACCATCTATGTAGCACCTGGCTCTGGGATCCCACCTACACGGTTCAGTGTATGTGTATCTTCTCTTCTCTTTATGCAGAGATTGTGATGAGTGTTACTGAAGCTGACAGTAGCCGGCCAGCCCACGCGTACCTGACACCACAGCCTACGTGTCACAGTGAGAGGGCACAGTCTCGACTATGCCAAGATCATCAGAGCATAAATACAGAAATACCCACAACAATACATGCACTGTACAGCTGTGTGAATCTAAGAGATAAGCTGTATCATCTGAAAAATAATAGCACCAAAAATGAAGCCACAGTTATTGCAAAAGCTGTTTTTGCCTGTTTAATAATTAATGTTTATTACCATGTCCAAATATTCTCTTCATTATAAAGCAATTGGAAAGTGTATTTATATAGCACCTTTTAACACGAGGTAATTTAAAGTGCTTCAAAGGCATTTAGATAAGGTGCGACAGAAACACATCATGAGATTACAATAATTTACGAAACAATCTTTAAAGCCAGAAGAATACAAATATAACAATGCATAGTGTATTCCTATTCCTCAGGAAAACATTTGCTCAGAGAAATGAGATAAAAGGCTGGCACAGAGCTTTGTTTCCCTGCGCGTTAAACACTTAGTCATGGTTCTTAATTGCTAATCAATTGTTGACCCTCCTCTGACCATGAACACCATGGTGCTGGGTAGCCAAACTGAATATTAATGTGGTTCACCCTTCACAATTGATCTTCTTTGGAGTAACTGACTTGCGCCGCTATTTCTCGTCAAAAGTTTCCTGGCAGTTTATTAAGACAATATTAGGCACATCAGTTCAGCACAAGAAATGTCACTAATTCAGGACTTAATGAACAACAGCAGACAATGGCTGGTTTTGACCTAGTGTCTAATTTGTGGGGGGGTTCTGTGTTGGCTAATGTACCCGAATAAAAATGATATGGTCGTAAAATAGTATCTACTCAAACTCTGTGTGAAGCCATAGTCCCGTTCGTTGCTGATGGCATATACTCATTTTGTACAATAACATTTTTTTTTTTAAGGTAAAAAGTATATAATAATAACGCTAACACTGGAAATAAATAATTGTTTATCCCAGTTTTATTGGTGCTGTGTCGACTGCAAATGGGTCCTTTTATTGTTTCAAATAAAAAATGCGAGTGAGAATGAGGCAAATGTGTTTATCCTATCTCTCTTCCCTCAACAGCTATTGTTAATGTGCCATTGAGCAAAGCACTTAACCTGAAATAACTCCTCTAAAGCTTCAAACCACAATAGGCTGCACTGTGCTGGCCAGCCACCAGGTGTGGATGTGTTTGAGATGAATGTGGAGCTGGGTACTGCTGAAAAGGCCATGCTTGCTCAGCAAAACCCTTGTTTAGTTAAGAAGTCCTATTGGACTATCCAGTTGTAGAGAGTAGGTAGTATTCAAGTGAGAAGCTACAGTATCTCTCTTCACTACAGTATTGTGTTGAACATGCTTGTGACTGTAATCCTTGTCTCCATATGTATATAAGATATACTGCAGCGTGGAAATGTGCATCGTTACAGCAGAAGTGACAGATAAAAGGCAACAAAATTAAAAGAGAAACTTATTCATTGTAAAGACAAGCACATGTTGGTTAAAAAAAGTACACATCCATGGTTAAAAATAAGCATTTTAAAAGTAAATAGTCTGGATTATTCTTTACTATTTAGACTGTATGCTAACATTTGTGAAGCAGCATATATGGTACCTTTTGAATATGAGGAAAAACATTCTAGTAAAATGACATGAGATCTTTTTTTTCCCTTGATTCACCAGCAGACTATTCACCTTTGTATATACCAGCTGTGATTGTTACGTGAACGTGTCTGCTTTGAACTGCCACTGTGTGACTTCCCAACCGACAGGCTAAAATAATTAACACATGGAAATGGAGACAGAAAAGGTCAGCCTGTCATGTTCTGTACAGTAGCATAGCACTCAGAGCAGCCCTCTACAGACTAGTGCCTCCTGTCAGACCAATCAGGCATCCACTTATGATTGACATGTGCAATTAGAATTGTTCCTTTTGGCAGCAAAATTGCCAGTTTCATGCACAAGAGCTTTGATGGGTTGCAAACCAAGCCCTATGGGTTCCAATAATGATACATAGTGAGAGATGGGCTCCCTCTGTGACTGGCTGAAGAAGACACGGAGTGGCTCTGCTGGAGATAAAGGAGTGTTTATTCTTCTGCATGAGGGCTAAGCAGCTCATTTGCAACTTGTGCATATCACTCAGGGTAGCCTCACTGATAAATTACAGATTTGTTTACGAGACGACATCCAACAAATCATTTGAAAAATCTCTTTGTTCTGAATTAATTACCTTTCTTTGATAATGGAAATTAAATGCAATGCTTCACTGAAACTAAGATATTGTAAGAGTTTAATTACTTATTTCATCGCACATGATCTACCAAAGTTCTTTCAACAGTTGAGCATATTTTTTCAGTCCCTTTATGCAGTTTCTGATTTTACAAGAATTCATGATAATGTAACCCGTTTCATGCATTTCTTTTAGCAGTTCCATGGTATTTCTGCACAAAGTCTTCAACTTGTAACAATTCTTAAAAATACTCACATTCAGAAGCAATTTTACAAGCCCAGGTCACACACCCTGAAGCTCAACAAACCCAGTAACATTTGTGTTATTCATATTTCCCCCAAAAGACCTCTTCCAAGGCCAGTCCAGAGTATGGGTTATCCGTGAAATGTTCAAAAAAACGATGAGTCTTCTCCCCACCTCCTTAAAACTAAACAATGCATTTTTACTGGATAACATGTTTTAGCTTTCTCTGATTTGAATGGTTTCAAAAAAGTCAGTCGTGAATATGGAATACTTCTCCCAGTTGATGTGCTCTGGAGCTGGGTGTTAACCGAGCACCTCTTTGTCTTTACGTTTTTGTAAAGCCTTTCATAAATATGTATGTGTAACATATGCATTGATGACGTCTATTGGTCCTCTGCACCAATTTATCCCTAGCCTCTAGAATCTTTCTTATATTATTTTAATTATATGGATGTTACTGTATACATGTACTAATGAATGGGCCTTGAGCAGTGACTATTAAATGCTATTGGGGGTATATATGTTTATGTAATATGACGTTGAAAAATCCTTTCAGCAAATGAAGTTCTAGTCCCTATAGTCCCTTGAACCGATTAGTTTATTTTGATTACACTGTAAGATTCATGATACATCAGTATGTTTGCTCTTAAATTAACGTATTCTTTTCTTAGTTTTTACCTTTTTTAAATAATGAGGTTACATAAATGATACTGCATTTTTTCGGATTGTTTATTACTTTTGTGTCTTTGCTATATTATTAATGCTATTTTCTGACCGGTGAGACAAATGCTTTAAGTGAGATCTAGGTGACCATCAGTCAAGTCGATCTCTGCAGTCCTTTGTTATAAATAATTGGATGATTGAGGCAGCTCCTATGTGTGAATTGAAGTCCTGTGATGCGGACCATATACTTATTAACACGAAGAACCTGAAACGTTGAAGTTAGATTAATACATTAGCAGTAAGCGAGGTGTCGTTCCAGTCGTTAAAAGATTCTCCCTACACCCTGGACATGTTTTAACATTTCCATTCAACACTAAATGAGTTGAAAGTCCATCCTTCAATTGCATTTCTGTGAACTGTATTCCTTTCTGCCAGAGTGTTCACAAAAATCCCTATTGGGACTGATTTCCACTGGATTTATTGAGGCTGCAGCTTTCATGAACGAAGGTGAACAAATTGTCTGCTTACTCCTGAGTTTTGCAGTAATTACACAGCCTCATTGTATTGACTCTTAAATTGTGCTCTACTCTCCCGGTTTGAACCTTAAGCTGTGTCTAAATACTGTATGGATTTTGTCTTGAGACACACATTGTGATATTTCCATCTAAAAAATCATCTTGCTATTTATACTCAAATGCTTAATATGCAAAACTGTGCAAAACGAACATTTTCTAAAGTTCAAACTATTGACTTTTAACCCACAAACTATGATTAAATACCAGTTTTAGGTGTTGATTGCAGCCTGATATATATATATGCTTATGATTACTATGTTTGTACACAAATATCTCTTTAAACGGTGTTCTGCTTGGACCAGGTTACCTTGCCATAGTTGCCTTGCCACAGTTTCCTCACCACGGGTTGTTTCATGACAGAGTGTAATTACTCAACTGAAAAAAGGGAATTGTGGTGGAAAACCAACCCTTTGTATCCTCCTTAGTTATGGCTGGTCACAGTTCAGGAGTCTTTGCAGTAATTAATTCTGCTGCTCACTTCCCATGAGGGCCCTATTCACACCTATACTGTACCTCTGTTAGTTGCTTCATCATTTCTGTAGTCTGTGGTCTGCTTATAATGGAAAACCAAATTTCCCTTTTTCTCTAGATTATAATAGGAGTGCATTGTTTATAGATTTATCAAATTGAGACTTCTACTGACATCTCTGACATCCAGGAGAGCATCCATCAGGAGGTTTCTGTAAGAGCAAGCAGACAGAAAGCCTTTGTGTAATGAACTCTCTGCTAGGTGGAAGTATTATAATGTCCCCCTGTCCAGCATTTCAGCATCATTATCCTCTCTTTGCAGCACTGAAGCCATTTTTTTGGACCGACTTCTTAATTACTAAGATGTGTTGAGGATGTATGTAAGCTTTCCTGATAATTTTAGTCTCTGACATTTCAATACATTCGCCATTGTATGTATAATATAACCCGTTAAATTAGATTAAGTTGTCTGTTTCAACTCAATACATTATTCACTGAATTATACTAAGCTCATCCATAATGAAGTTATTCAATGTAATCACTCCAAAACAGAGCTGAGAATTATATCAACTACACTTGCCATATTAACAATAAATCTACCTTAATTGCGTCTGTTATATTCACACAATATTTCCGCAGACAAATTGTATTGGGCAAAAAAAATATATAAAGATGATTATTTCTAATATGCACATTTGCTTTGGGTGAAATTAGTTTTGAAGCTGTCATTGACTATTTTCATTACTAACAGCGGGTCTCTGAGACACAAATCATGCTTGATGCTTTGTTTTTATTTATGTAAAGAACTAATCACTGCAGTCTTTCATTTAGTCTCAATAATTACTTTGACCAACTTCACAAGTCCTGCATATTGTATATGCTACTAAAAGAAAAAATACATATCCTCTTAGGATAGCAGGGAATATGTGTGAGAGTAACACTAATTTAATCAGATCCCCAGAGGATATCTTACAGTTAATACACACTGGTGCCTTTCATGAAACGTACTAATGAACAGTAATTAATTGTGATAAGAATAGACAGAGCAATTCTTTAACAAGCATGTTGAATGTGATAATCAGAAGCCGTTTGAGGCTGAAAAGATGTATGCAGGAGTGGAATCTAGCATTTCTCCTGTGGAAAATGTGACCTTTACCCTGCTTTGTTGCAGCTAAAAATACATGTCTCAATCACGTAATAACATTATGAAACAACATCCTGTGCTCTGCTACCTTGCAGATGAGACACATTTTTCACATTTTACTTTCTGCTGGTTTCACAAAATGGACAGCTCTTGATAGCTAACCAGATGTGATTTAGGGTAGCGTCATTTCTCTGCTGCTGCAATTTGTAATTTTACCTGCATTGCAGAGCACTAATAACCACTTAAAATCCATTACAGCTGTGTCAGTGCCATTCTGATAAGTGACTAATGCGAATTGCTCAGAGAGGCAGAATGACTAAGTGGATAGTTGGTCATTTAAACTACTGTGAATTGCTGTACAGATTTAGGCCATGATGATTGAGATTTACAAAGCTGGCAGTTACTGTAAAATGCAGAGTCAAAACACTAGTGTTAACAAGGTTCAAGGTATCAATAGCGTTTATTGAGACAACCCACGCACTCATTATTTTTAATTATTCCCACCTATTCATTTTGTTTTATTGCAGGCTTTCTAACACCGTCGCACTCTTTTTCACTAAGCATTCAACTCAGGGAATTATCAACACAACCCTCCAAAGTATTTTAGAAAATATCCTTTTTTATTTTGCGGCCAGAGACATTATCATTTCGATTTCGTCTCTCAGCTCTCATCAACCCTGGTCCAGATCCCGAGCAGGCAGCTGTTCTTTCCGATAAACACACCATACAGGATAAGCCTAGCACCAAGCAGCAGGCAAAAAAGAGTTGGTGACTGTCGGGTCAACATGGCCTTTCACTTCATGTTCCCATCAGGAGTTAGCAGAGACTAAAACCAAACAAAGGATAATTGAATATAAGAATCTGTGTGGGACTTTTTGTCCATAACCAGGCTTCAAAGAAATACTAATGTCTTCTCAAATGTGTTAATCAGCGACAGTTTGATGTTCGGCTTATCAACCTAATGAAGTAATACTATGTCAAAGCTTTCCGCACTCTCCAAGTAGCCAATACACCAATACTATTTGAATCTCTTCTGCCCAGTCTAATATTTCTCTTTGCAGTTAAATGTGCAGGGTCTTAAATCCTATTTATATTTTAATCTTAGTCCTGGAACCCAAGGACTATCATTATGGATGGCAGATGGTCAGAAATGGTATCATCTCTTCCCAATTTGTGGTGAGTTAAAGAGGCCATGAGGTAAACAACAGGTGTTGCTTGAAAACCAGAATGCAGAACAGCAGCAAACCTTACACATAAACTCAATTGTGGAATAGTTTTAAGATATACTTCATCTGACAGCCTTTTGCCTGCAGCATATAGAGCAATGTTCCAGTGCAGATTCTGAGGACAGGAAGTCTTTCAACAACATATTATATCCTTTCTATTGAGGTGCACAAATGTCTTTTGGGGTTACAGGTGAAATAGGGACAATACAGACCTCATGCACTGCAAACACAGAACGTATTGCTTTCCAGAAATATACATGAGGAAGGCTCACATTGCGATGTCAAAAGTAAACCCACCAAGCTGAAAAATGAAACCAACATCAGAAGCTGTAATTGATTTACTTTTTTTGGTGACAGCACTGCAATCAAGCAGCCTTCTATCTTGTAATCAGACACAGTTTGTCATTTTGCTGCATTTGAATGTCCATCAGTGGAGGTTCCCAGTGCCAGCCATCTCTATGTATGCCATGTACAGTATAATATTTACACCAACACGTTACACATGAAAGAAAATATGGCATTAACACTTTTTTGTTTTCCTTTTAACCCAGAATTCTTCCTGGAGCTACTGGAAAACACGGAGAGGTCCCTGAATGAGATGTTTGTGAGGACTTATGGCAAGCCTTACATGCAGAACTCAGAGGTCTTTGAGAACCTGTTTGCAGAGCTGAAGCGCTATTACACAGGAGGGAATGTTAACCTGGAGGAAATGCTTAATGACTTTTGGTCGCGGCTACTGGAGCGTATGTTCACGCTGCTCAACTCCCAGTACGTCATCACTGAGGACTATCTGGAGTGTATCAGTAAGTACACCGACCAGCTCAAGCCCTTTGGAGACGTGCCCAGGAAACTCAAGGCTCAGGTTACCCGGGCATTCATCGCTGCACGCACATTTGTCCAAGGGCTCTCTGTTGGCCGGGAGGTGGCCCAGAGAGTGTCTAAGGTAACAGCGCTCACCACTTAGTAGAATTTAACTGGATAATAAAACACCCAGTCAACTGCCTGCTTCTGTAATTTACCATTCTTAAACAAAACCATGTTTTATTTGATTGCACTTTCTGATTCTGTTTGAATATATTCAGAATTTGGCCTAAGTGGAAATCAAGATTTGCACAAGGTATCTTTTGGCAATTCTACCTTGGCAGCAAGCACATATTTCCCTCTGGTTTCCAACTGAAAACAACTTCCTCCCAGATACCTTTCTGACAAATGTGTGCTCTTTTTGTGCATGTCTTCAGCAAGCTTATAACTTAAGGCAGCTTGTTCAGGTGCTGTCTTGAAAACAATTGCCGAAAGGTCCGTGGATTGCTCAGGAGAAATGCCCACGCAATGAAAAAGTAGAGACAATAAATGTTGTGCCATAGATGTGTATTGCTCTATTTCTTAACATTTGTTCACCCAGTGTACAAAAGCCATTAATCATGCTCTAGCCTTGGTATTCTGTTTGATGCGATGTAATCTTATTCCAGATTTTGCAGTGTATCATACTGCTCTGGGACTATGTGTAGTTTTGATCATGTACAAAGTAAGATTAAAGGAAAAGCAAGAGGCTAAGGCAGGGCTTTAGTCACACTTAACAACAACAGGGCTGTTTCTACACGCCATCTTATGGGGTGAGAGGAGCACTCTGACAAGGCAAATCCCCAACCACCCTGGTGTCTTTCACTCCTCTATTGATATCAGTATCAGTGGATTATCAAATATTTATTGATCTGCTGTACAGTATATACTCAGAAGGCAATGAAAGTATAATAACACTCAATCATCATAAACAGAAAGGAAGACACTAAGGAGAAGACGAAGAAATCCAGAATGTGTTTTCTTGCTCCACCATGGTGCACTCGTTGAACTTTAAACTAATCCCTTCACTATGTGTATCAGTTCCCCCCCCCTCACCAGTAGTAGCGGTGCTCATTTCGAAGCTGCCACGGAGGATGTGTTGTTAGTATGCGTCTACTGAGTTACACTCTGCGTTTCTCACAAGCCAGCATCTCCCAGCCTCACCTCTTGACATTTCAGTGGGACCTGAGATCCAGGTCATGTGTCTGGGACCGCAGCCCTTTGATCCCCAGGGTATAAACTCATCCTGAGAGATTGGGTGTAAGCATAATGGAATAAGACACGCTGATAGAGATTTCTGAGGCACAGCGCCTCTTAAGATGTGACATCCACGCTTATTGCTGCCCTGATGTATTGAATTAAAGAAGATGATGTAGGACTTTATTGCTTTTCACAGCTTAAGAAACACAGAACCCGGCGGAGCTTTGAGGAAGCAGAAAGTCATGTTTGGAGTCTGCCTCTCACAAACAAAGCTCATAGTGATCCCATATAATTACCCATACAGCAACAGTACATCTGCTTCAAGTTTTATAATCAACTGTATGGCTATTGATACTTAGAACATATGGCTATTGATACTTAGAACAACTTTTTTTTACTGAATGCACTCACTGTAGTAGACTTATGTCTATGTAGTAAATTATGTTAAAACATCGTGCAGTCTTTGTCATTAGAGTCACAGTGACCGTTAATGGGCTGCATCAACTCTGTGATATTGAAATATTATATTTCTCAGTATGTTTCCAGTGTACATTACCACGGGAGGGACCCTTTATTCTTTCAGTCACTTGATTGCATTTCTCTTTACAAAAATGTGTTTGTCGATTAATACAATCACTTCTATTCCAGAATCAGAATCGGCTTTAGTCGGTTACACATATGAGGAATTGGCTTTGGTATACTGTATGTCGTGCATGCATACAGACACAGAATGAAGAATATGTGGTAAAATGAAATAAAATAAAATAAAAATAGTACTGTTATAACAGCTATTCTAAAAAAAAACTATTTTAAGACTATTATAACACTTTTAAAATATTTACACAACACAATTATGTGAGAAACTGGGTACAGTCAAATATAATAAAATATGACAAATACTAAATACTGTATTTAAAGTGGAGAGCTGTGCTGACTAAAAAAGGTAGTGAGCAGACATTTTTTGCAGGATTTACAATTTTTAAAAGAACAATTTCTCTTCATACTTCTACTACTACCAATACAAATGTAAATTCTAATAATAATAATTAATACTTTAATATCTCCTAATGACCTCTACTGTGTATTAGCTGAGAACAGCACCGTGTGAATTTGTTGAGGCTGCCCTACACCTGTCTGAGGTGTGATAGGTGTTGGCAGGAGCATTTTTAGAAGTTGGTATGTGACAAGTCACACCAGCTGTCTACGAGGTGATGTGTGAGCGTTTTCTGTTAGACACGGCGGAGTGTTTGAGTCTCCTTCTACTGTTTGGAGCAAACATAAAATCCTCAAACCAACTTTTATATGAGGTAGTGCTCCAGGAACATCGAACACCAACACAGATCCCCAACATCATGTCATTTCCCTAATTCCTATTTTATCTTAAGATCCTATTATTGTTTTTTTCCCTACTTTTTCCATGCAAAATATCGTACGACTACAGCTGAGACAAAATGCAAGGGAGTGGACCCTTGTCACAGTAGATTTAGATTTTATTTTTGAGATTGTATCATTACTTGTTCCTAAAGCTTGGATGATTATATGAAGCTTAGCGCAAGTTCAATGAGGAAGACCAATATCCTCTGGTGTTACACTTCATTTCAATACTCTCTCCTCTCCCAATAAGTGATCGGGGGCGTTACTCCCCAGCTAGCCAATCATCGCACCCACTAACCCCTTTAAATCTGCTCTTCCCTCTCTGTCAGTCGTAATTTCAGGCGTCAACGCACAACCCTCCTCCACCCCTTCGCCTCCTGTCTCCTAATACAGGGCCAAGCTAAAAACCTTCCCCCTTCAGACCAGACCGAACCACTTATCACCACCACCAGTGTATAGATCGGAGCGGTTTTCCCCTCCTGAATGATCATCCTGCAAACCGGGGCCTAATCGCCAAACATCATTTCATTCACTTGTAGTAATCCGTCAATCACTATTCCCTCATATCAGGCGTCCCGGTAATAAACATGTATTTCATACATCACGTCTCTCCTGATTGAAGTATTTTTATCGTTTTGTCCCGTTCTGCAACCGCCACAGATACTCGATGGTAGTTTTTTTTTGTCAGAGAATAGTATTTATTAATTGCTCTCTGGAAATGGGGAGTATTCAACAAATATGCAGCATTACCCACCTTAGTTTGATATAATAAGGAATATAGCAGTAGATGTAATCTATACATAAGAGCTTGATTTGAAAGATAGATAGATACCTGTTGCTTTTTCTATGATTTTATTGTAGGCTACATGTTATCTCCAATCAGTTATGTGTCACGTTTTGTTTAGACTCCACAACTGTAGGCTATATTTAATTGTTTGCTAAATCATTTACAGTCTAATTCTGCAGAATGGAAGACAAGCATGATGACAGTAGGTATACTTTAATACAATGACATTAAATAGTCTGGGCTACTTTTAGACCAGTCTATTTAAAACATTATCAATGGTGGCTTTTCACTAATAATCATTAGAGAGCCGGCCAACGTATGATTCTATAGTTGCTTGGCAACAACAACACAACAACTCTGTAGGTGGATCTGCTTTAAAGTTACTAACGTCAGCCTTGCATCGCTGTGTGATCAGGTTAATCAGAATCAGAATACCTTTATTAGTCCCACAGAGGGGAAACCTATTACATTTACCATTGAATAGGTTTCAAGGCATGGAAATGACCTTTCCTATCATGCTGTGATAATGCTTTTCATAAGTTAACTAAACGTCTGGCTGAAGATAATAAAGCTTTGATGATTTGTAGGCAAATGGAGGACAAGGCCTTAAGAATTTCTCTTTTTCAGGGTCTTTACATTAGATGTATTTAGCAGTAGCCTTTGTTTAAAGCAAGTTAAGCTGACTTAGAGTGTCTTCAGTACTGCAAACCTGTTTTAAAAAACTAAAGTTTTGTTTTTCAAAGATGAGTGAGTGCATGGCATGTCTGTGTTAGTCTGGGAAGGTGGGTTTTCAGTCTGAAAGATGCTTTATAAGATGCCTGTTGGTGCTTCATGGAAGACAATCAAAAATCCATTAGCTGCAACCCTTTAATTTCAAACCTTTTGACAGTGCTCCAGAGTGCAAGCATTTGCGTTTGCAGGATAAGAATGTTGAGTGCCGCCTGCTCTTAAGAAATTATCTAATTAAATCAGCCTCACAAGGTCACACAGTCCAGTTTGCATTTCTGGTATTTGATATCTGAAATGTCACCATGCTGGCTTACACGTAGCAAAACAGACAATCACTGAGAAGATGTTGCAGTTTGTTCGCACAGAGTCTAGACATGAGGACTGAATCTAAATCAGCGACCCCCGCTGTTCACCAGAGTCATACCAGTTGAGTACATATTTGATTTACAAAAATACATACAAATGCTTGGTTTGAATAAGCACCAGATTAAGATGGACTTTTTATTAATCCCTCGTGGGGAAATTGTTTCTCTGCATTTGACCCATCCTAATGTTAGGAGCAGTGTGCTGCCATTTTGAACGGCACCCGGGGAGCAGTGTGGGGAACGGTGCCTTGCTCAGGTACACCTCGGTAGCACTTGGTCTTGCCGGGATTTTAACTGGTGACCTTCCAGTTGCCAAGCCAAGTCCCTATCGACTTCGCCACCACCGCCCGAACCATACGTTCAATGTGCCACATTAAGCTGCACATAAACTCCAATTTGTACTCTGGTGGTGTAATATAAAAAGGAAACTTAATTTAAGTTAAACATAGCAACAGTAAAAAATAAACACTCAATTAGTGCCGCAACCGATTGTCAAACTGACTGATTATGTTGTTTTCCACTTTCTACAAATTCATTATGAATTCAATAGTCGCTAATTAATACATTTAAATTCCACCCACTAAAATAATCCTGTGGTTTTGATTGAAATCTTTTGAATGTGTCTCCACAATCATATTTATGGCTTTAGAACTGAGCACATCTTAAAGTGGAGCTTCTAAACTCATCATAAGCAAGGCATCTGCTTTAGTATTGATCATATGTCAAGACATACATTATTTAGTTTCAGCATTTCTAAATCAATTTCTGTAACAGTCCTGTTTTAGAGGTCTTGAATATCTGTGATGGATGTTTTCGGCTACACAGTCTTCCACTACGGCTCTCTCCATTACCAAACACTTCATTATTTATTCATTAATCCAGCTCTACAACACAATGGTCAATTTAATGTTATTTGGGCTGGTGAAGGCATATTGCTGGTAAAGGCTTCTTTTCCATTGATGGTGGAGAGGTTTTATGTGAAAACACACTGCAGAAATAATGTCAGCTTATCATGGCTAATCTTTTCTAAATATTTCATTTCATTTTTTTCATTTTCAGTCTTTATTTCGAACAGATTAAAAAAATAACAAATGTGAAAAACAGAATACCGTATTGTTATAATACAGTATTTATCCACATTCATGGTAATATTTGTATATTCAACAAAAAAACTAAAAAAGTCTTCATATTAATAATAATAATAATAAATCATATGTGTCCAAAATATCTGCTATTTATTTGTTGGAGCGTTGTATTTCCTGATGAGTGTGATGACTGATGAAACCTTTCTGCCCTCTTCAAGCTGCACCTGTCAAACAATAATATCAATTTCCTTTATGGAAATAAACTGATAAAGATGAATGAAATGTATGAAAGCTAGTTTTACTGATGAGTGGGCAAATACATATTTGCATTATGTAATATTTTACATTTAAATGCGGGGTTAAATTATCTGACAATGATAACATACACACACACTGTGATTGACAGTGCTCACAAAGACGTTTAAAAGCCTTGTCTCGGCTCTTATGGCATTTCTGAACATGCTCGCTCTTATTATATCTTTGACTGAAGAGACAATATAAATCTAATCACTGGTATTACACATTTACTGCTCACTTTGAACATGCCAATAACCCTCAACTGTGATGCGTTCAGCAAAATTGCCTGAAAAGAACATGGAAGCATGATGGAATTAATGTATTACTAAATGACAAAGTGTAATTTTTGTGTGTGTTTTTGGTGCTAATGCCAGCTGTCTCACTCTGTTCCTGCAGGTAAGCAGCACTCCAGTATGTATTCGGGCTCTGACCAAGATGCTGTACTGCCCCTTTTGTCAGGGCATGCCGACAGTTAAACCCTGTAAGAACTACTGCCTGAATGTCATGAAGGGCTGCCTGGCCAATCAGGCTGATCTGGATCCAGAGTGGAATCTGTACATCGGTAAGTCTCTCCAAGCGTCGCTCCAACCGTTTCTCACCTCACTGCTGCTGTTATTTCCCATTAGACCCATTAAATGTTTGTTTGTGTTTATGCTTTGGTGTTGGCTCTGCAGTCTGCACTATAGTTAAATGGCTCTAATGGATGTGGTGGATTTGGGGAAAAAACATCATGTTGGCACTCTCAATAATGAAAGCATTTCTGTTTTACACATAGGTGTTAAGGCACTTTAAGGCTGGTGTTTCATTGTCATAAAGAAGGGAATGTATTACATTAAGTGTATTTAAATACCACTAAATGTATAGCACTGAAAGATTAATTTAGCACTTCAGTTTCCCTGATCTGGCATGTTACATTTCGCAGTTAGCTATTGATTGAAGAATAACAATTAGTTTGCCTTTCATTTCTTTCATTAGGTTGGATATTCAACTATAAGCTCAATGTTTGTGACTACATTAAAGCATTTAACAATGTTTTAAATGGTTTGATATTATAAATGAAATGTTAAAATATGATTCAGGTCAAAATGTTTATCTTGTAAGTCTGCAGGATAACAGAACCAGGAGTGTTATGTTGTCAAGTTTGACTTTCTATTTTAGGAGAGGTTACAGCTGGTGCTGTGTTGTTATCACGTTTTGACAACATCATTTCCATTGACACACATCGGGGCCTTGGATAAAAAGCTGCTTTATTAGTCATTCTTCTATCAGCGTTTGAAAAGATTTTATTCATGGGATTCTGCTCTCCTGCTGGGCTAAATGAGGACTTGTTATAGGGCAGAAGTTCACAGCGCTGAGTGTCAAGTTTTGTGAGGAGAAGTTCAATGGAAACTTGTTCAGCTCAGAGACGAACAGTGCAAACACGAATGCGATTTTATTTTATTTATATATTTATTCAATATTTCATAGAATGTCTAACATAGATGACACATGTTGTCATTTAGATAGAAACATCCTATGGTTGATCTAAAGTGGTGAAAATGAGAACGTAAAACATTTCAATCCCACCACTGCAACTTTTTGAATAAATTAACATACCACCAAAGCATGTTTTAGCAATTAGATGTTTCTCTATTCACAAAACATCAATGTTGTAATGTGTTTTTTAATCATCGTGGATGTTTACAAAAATGTATCCAATCAAACATGATATTGGGCAACGAGCTAATCCCTCCCATCACATAAAACCAAGTGAAGCTTGTTGGTTTATGAGCAGAGCAATATAATGGGGCATAGAAGACTGGTTAAGATCTTATTTATTAATTACTTCTCATCCTCCAACTCCTGATCCATAATTGCTAGTTGAGGATTCTCCCAAAGCGAATGCTCGCATATCAAGCTCACTTATCAAATCCCTGAGAGATTTGATCACATCTCTCTTGAAAGTATTCCCCCGCACACTACTCAGTCACTGGAAAACATGTCACAAACAATAACAGAAAGGAAATGGACTGTAAATGTGTTTCCCTGGGACCTAAGGCTGAGACTTAAGACTCACAGCAACAGATACCTCCCAATCGATCCACTGTGTGATACCCAACAAATCCCTACTTACATGTACACATCCAGCAGATTCTAAGCATTGGATGATTTGACCTTAATGTTTACTCTCCTCTCCTGTTAGCTAATGTTTGGTCCTTGTGTTTGTGATGTTGTTGTATTTTGGCCTGCTTAATGTTCCATACTCCTCACCAGCGAATCATTATCTTTGGCACTCGGCCATTTTACAGTGCGCATGTAGTGTAGAACCGGCTTGTGCAGGCTCGTGACCTTGGAGCAGCTGGACAAAGTTTTGTTGCGCCATTGGGACTATATGGACCAGCGAACCAAAACAATGAGCGGATCAAAGAGGACTAAAGCTGCAGGGTGGAGGCTTGGATTAGCAGCATTACCAACATGTTCACATTACAGAGTCATTAGAATCAGTTTTATTATCAAAATTCCTAATGGAGCTTTACATATATATTTGATGTGGACTCTGAAGAAAAAATTGCAATGACCATGTACAACAGACATGTGTAAAAAGAGCAATTGCATCAAAATAAAACCCTTTTTTTCTCTCAACAATAACTTGTTGAATACCTATCTAAGCATATTTCTATTTTTTGTTAGGAATGAATTAGGTTAAGGAGCTTTGTTTGTTACGCAATGAACGGAAAACACCATCCAAGGTTTCTGAAAAATGATTTCTTAAGCTATACATCGCATGATGAGAGGAAATAAAGGGACATTTTTGAGAAAATGTTTGGCAACAGATCTGTTAAAAAGATCCAAAGCGTCCAGGTGTCTCTACGTGTTTAACAAGAACAGTGCAGAGGAGCTCAGTGTGGGAGGAGAAGGAACAGGTTGTTAGGTCACTTTCTTCTATAAGGTTGTGTAGTGAATTATTAGCACACAGTAATAGAGTGGTGCAGTGACGCCTGCAATCATAAAACTAATCGATAGATTTATGATCGATAGATTTATGATTAGAAAATTATAAAAGTAGGGTAGACATGTGGATATTATCCGGCTGAACAAAACGTGCATTTATCTAACAGGTTCGTAACGCCAATTTGTGGGGGAAACTTCTGAAGCAATAGGAGTCAGGACTCAGAGAGACACGAGGAGAGCTGGAACTTTGATGGCACACTGATGGTTTATTATGAGCTTCGTCCAAAGAATTCACAAGACATGTCACGGGCCACGGTTTGACCACACGGTTGAGATGCCACAATCAATTCTGAAGAACCCTCCTGTAGTTCCAGGTTTTAACTAGTTCAGAGTGTAATAATCAACGTTCTTCAATAGATAGACTAAACAGCTGAGGACACTGAATCACATTTGTTGTCGCTTATGGCTCGGGGTCATCTACACCCCGAGAAGGATGTGTTCCAGGTGTCCCACAACAATAACTATCTCTGACAGAGAGTTGCCCGGTCACAAACTGGCAACATCAACAATATGCTAGGGCAGCCCCTCCTTAAGGGAGATAACGGCTGTTGGTCAGCTGCGTCAGAGGGTGAAGGAGAACATGCAGGACAAATTATTCCCCAACAGTTTTCCACAGACCTTATTTCGAGCTGTTTTCCAAAATTCTTGAGAAATCCCATTGCTTTTTTGTCGAGGGAACCCATGCGCAGCTTACTTCCGGGTTTTAGGATGCGTCACTGCACCACTCTATTAACTATTAACAACCACTCAAAACCTGAAATAGCCTGTAAGCAGCTTTGTGCGAGCATTTGCTGCTTTTGATCATTAATTATTCAAAAGACACAACACAGATAAATTGATAATGAAAATAATTGACCTAAAAGCATATTCTCATAATAAAAAAATAATAAAAATTGACAAGTAAACCTGTTATATAAAACTTTCCCAAAATAATTTACTGCAGATGCTCCTGTTGCTCTCAAAGCCGTCGGAAATTGGTTGCTAAGAAACACCTGTCACAGCTTAAACTGGCCAAACAGCATTTCCTGTCTGCCTGCTCTTAAGTTGGAATCAATGTCCAGTTTTGTTTATCTCTATTCATCTATTAAAATAATTCATCAGTCTCTTCACTCATCAATCTTCTTTACCAATACAATATACATTATGTGTCAGTAACATATGCTGTTGTTGCATGCTTACAAAGAGTCCAAGTGTATTTTAAATAAACTCATTTCATTTCAAACCTTTATTTAACCAGATTGGTCCCATTGAGATCATAGATCTCTTTTTCAAGGGAGACCTGCAGCATATAGGTTCCACATGAAACATAAAACAATAAAGGACATGATACATTTACATAGTTATAGACATTTACAAGTGGCCATAGTATCAACGAGCATTTCATTTAGCCTAGCTTTAAAAACATGCAGAGGAATGAGATTGCTCAGTTTCAATTCTTGCTGAAGACTGTTCCAAGCAAATGGAGCTGCGCACATAAAAGCTGTCTTACCTAAGACAGTCCTTGCTCTTGGCACATCTAACAATACTACATCATGCGATCTCAGACAATAGCTGCTTGCAACTCTCTGTGTTATCAGAGAGCAGATATAATATGGGAGTTTACCCAACAAAGCTTTATAAATAAACTAGGGCTGTCAAACGATTAAAAATGTTAATCAGATTAATCACAGCTTAAAAATTAATTAATCATGATTAATCACCATTCGAACTATGTCCAAAATATGCCATTTATTTATGTATATTGTTGTGGGAATGGAAAGATAAATGAAAGAAGGCGGATATATCCATTTAACATACAGTATCTATGTTTATTATAACATTTTTCTGCGTGTCAAAATGAAAGACAACCCACACACCTATCAATCATCAAACCGTGGGGTCTTAATTCATTACGTGTTGATTTCTATCAACGGGGGAGTACTTCAGGAAAGTCGACAGAGGGAGGGGGGGGGCGGCGGCTAGTGGAGTACTTCGTGACCACAGAGTGTGAACGTTGTGTTCAGCTGTTGTGATCAGCTGGGGGGGGGGAGGAGTCTCCCTCCGCAGCCGGTTGGCGTAGTTTTGGCACAATTCCGTTGTACAGACCGACGTTAACAGCAGCCCTGTCTGTGCACACGGAGACCGACTCTGTCATCCGGTGATCTAACCGCCTTCTGGAAAAGCTTCACAAGTACATCGGTACGCAAATGCGCTTTGTGACACAAGTAACGGTACGCATTTCAGATTACGCACATAACCTGCGTACCAGTTATGTGCACCCCTGTACTACAGCAAAAGTATTCTCCGTCGGGACTTCCTGCAACAACACCACGCCGTTATCAAAGATGTTCTATTGAGAAGACGATCACTACGTGACAAAAGTTTTCAAAACCGTGGCTGCTGAAATCAATCTTACTAACTGCTGTCTGTAACATTTACTCCGCGCGAGTTGGCAGACTTTATTTTGCTTCCTTTAACATCATTTTTCATGGTGGGGCTAAGCCATTTCTTGGTATGGGTGTAGCCTACCCCAGCCATACCCTGGCGCTGCCACTGGTGGCACGTATGGGGCGGGCCATTCTGCACATGCGTTAAATGCGTTAAATATTTTAACGCAATTCATTCAAAAAATTAATTACCGCCGTTAACGCGATAATTTTGACAGCACTAAAATAAACGTGTACCAATGACTGAGCCTCTTTACAGTAAGTGATGGCAAACCTGCCTTGGCATACAGGGTACAGTGATGAGTATGTGCTTTACAATTTGTGACAAATCTCAGTGCGCTGTGATAGGCGGCATCTAACTTGTTCAGGCAATAGGCAGTGCATTCATATACAACAAATCACCATAGTCCAGCACAGGTAAAAAGGTCACAGTGACTAGCCTTTTCCTGGCTTCAAAAGAGAAACCGGACTTGTTTCTGAAAAAGAAACCTAGTCTAACCCTCAGCTTTTTAAGCAGGTTATTGACATGAAGTTTAAAAGTAAGACAATCATCAAGCCAGATACCTAGGTATTTATAACTGGTAACCACTTCAAGTACTTGTCCTTGCATAGTAACAATATCCAAAACAGGCTCTGGTGCCTTTTTAGCTTTTGAAAATAGCATTACCTTGGTTTTATCAACATTTAAAATAAGCTTAAGTTCAGCAAGCTGAGTCTGAATAATGTTAAAAACAGCCTGTAATTTAACACCAGCCTCTTTAATGGAGGGACCTGCACAGTACATCACGGTATCATCAGCATAAAAATGTAAAGTAGCTTCATCCACATTTTCACCTAAACTGTTAATATATATGGAGAATAAAAGTGGACCTAAAACAGAACCTTGAACACATTGGGACCTTTCAGAGAGGTAGTTCACAAACCAACCCACTGCATGGCTGGATATGCCGATACTGAGTAGCCTCTGCTTTAAGATGCGATGATCGACGGTATCAAACGCTTTGGAAAGGTCAATAAATAGAGCTGCACAACTCTGCTTATTGTCTAAAATACTCGTAATGTCATTCACCACTTTCATTGTGGCAGTGATGGTGCTATGTTGTTTTCTGAAGCCTGACTGATGTTTAGACAGGATATCATTTTTACATAAAAACTCCTTTACCTGTTCACTCACTAGGCGTTCGAGCACCTTCGCCAGAACTGACAATTTAGAGATTGGCCTATAGTTATTTAAAATAGTTGCCTCCCCTCCTTTTAGTAAAGGCAAGACATAAGCTGACTTCCATACTGTTGGAATTGCATTTGTGCTGAGGGAGAGGTTAAAAAGAGTAGTAGAGGAAGAGCAATAAAATATGCAGCTATCTTTAAAAAGAAAGGTTCTACGTTGTCCGGGCCAGCCGGTTTCTTAGGATCTAGCTTAGATAAGGCTTCATGAACAACATTGACAGTAAAAGGAGTAAAACTGAAAGGGTTTTCCAGACCACATTGTTCAGAGTCACGGATTGGGGTGTTCACAGAAGCAGAGTTAGTCA
This sequence comes from Gymnodraco acuticeps, assembly GCF_902827175.1. Lineage (NCBI taxonomy): Eukaryota > Metazoa > Chordata > Actinopteri > Perciformes > Bathydraconidae > Gymnodraco > Gymnodraco acuticeps. The sequence continues at coordinate 1,003,997 of NW_022990014.1, forward strand.
CAGAATCAAACATAGAACCGCAGGACACAAAATGCTCATTAAAGCAATTTAACATAGTGGCCCTGTCCGATATAGTGCCAGATGCTGTGGTGAGGCACGGAGGTAGCTCATTACGGATCTCACCGGTGGATATCGATTTTATTGCTTTCCAAAATTTCCTAGGATTATTTAGGTTTTCTGTGGTAACTGACAAATAGTACTTCGACTTTGCACTTTTTACATTTGAAGTGAAGCTATTCCTTAGCTGCCTAAAACGCAGCCACTCTATCTCTGAGCCTGATTGCCTAGCCTTTGCCCAGGCCTTGTTTCTCTCATGAAGGAGACTAGACAGCTCAGCAGAAAACCAAGGATTGTCTCGTCCTTTTACTCTAAATTTACGCAGGGGTGCATGTCTATCAATGATCTCCATAAAACCAAGATACAAATAACCATGCGGTTTCCACATCAGCACACAGATCGATTTTACCCCAATCAAAATCAAACAGATCATGCACAAAACCCTGCTCAACAAAATGTTTTTAGTCTCTCTTAATGATAATGCGAGGTTTAACCTTTTGGACCTTAGTGTCCCTAATTGTGGCTACAACACAGTGATCGCTCAGATCATTTGCAAATACTCCTACAGATGAATATTTATGGGGAACATTAGTTAAAATGAGATCAATTAGGGAGGATTTATTAGGGGACTTAATATTTGGGCGAGTAGGACTGTCAACAATCTGAGTAACATTCAAAGAGATACAAAGGTTTTTTAAATCCTCTGACACTGCAGTTAACCAGTCCCAGTTAAAATCTCCAAGTAGCACTATTTCCTTGTAGTCTAGTTGTGATACAAGATTTGCTAGTGAAGACAATGAGTCTTTGACAGCTGAGGGGGGTCTGTAACAACTCACTACCATGACCTGTTGACCCTTTGCCACTTCTATATTTATGGCTAAAAATTCAAATTGCTTACTAATCGATTTGGAAACTAATGTGGTTACACTGAACTTATTCGTAACATAAATGGCAACGCCACCACCTTTATTAGGCCGGTCGGTACGATACACATTAAAACCATTTAAGGCAATGTCAGAGGCCAAAATAGATTTGTTTAGCCATGTTTCTGATAAGACAATGACGTCAGCGTCAGTCGATTTTGCCCAGATACGGACAAAATCTAGTTTACCTAACAGACTGCGCACATTCAAGTGGATGAAACCCAACCCAGACCTAGCTTTAAAATCAGCAGGAGTAGCGATCTGACTACTACTACTGGGCGGACCAGGGTTAGGTTGTACATTTCCTGACAGTAATAACAACAACAAAAACCAGGCATCTTTTCCTCTTAAACGACACAAATACATTGTCATCTAATTTAGAAACACCGGAAAAGTCTGCGAGAGTGTGATTAGAGCTTAAGAAGCAGTCCTGAAGAACCATCATCGCAGGAAAATAAAAAAGACAAACATATTTTGTCGAGCAGATTGACTGTGACAAGGCAACCGGTAATTGTTTGAGCAACACATCCGAACCTTTGCAGGGGATGCCCACTGCGGGTGGCAGAACAGACCTGAATCCAGTAGTCTTCTCAGAATGACTAGAGATCTTCTCATAGTCCAAAACAGTTAATAGGCACAGCAGAATCCCGATATGGGCCATTTTCCCAGACCAGCACACAGTATCCGCGATGTTCCTGGAGCAAAATCAGCACAGCAGCAAAGGACAGGCGAAAACAGCAGCGTGGAAGCGCTCCGGTCCCTCCGTGGTATCCCCGGGGTGAAAGCAGGCCTCTGCAACAGCAGAACCAGGACAGGTGGAAAGCAGGCCCCAGCGGTGGTAAAATCCTCCTCCGCACAGCAGCACACGCCCGGTGGAAGCAGGCCAAGCCCGAAGCGTGGATCCACTCCGTCTCTCCGCGACGACCAGTACAGCCGTATTCTACAGGTGGGAGCAGGCCTCCGTAGATCGCAGATCGCAGGCAGCAAATATGTGGAGCCGCTCCGTCTCTTCGCGACGAGCAGGCCTCCGTAAATCGCAGATCGCATGCAGCAACAGGTGGAGCCGCTCCGTCTCTTCGCGACGAGCAGGCCTCCGTAAATCGCAGATCGCATGCAGCAACAGCTGGAGCCGCTCCGTCTCTTCGCGACGTCTCCGGAGGAAAAACACCTCAGTACAGCCGCACTCGACAGGTGGGAGTAGGCCTCCACAGTTCGCAGACAACTAAAACTACTACTTGTATAAGCAGGGATGGCTACAAGTTTGTAAGCAGGAGAGCTAGATTATGCTAACAGATGCTAATAGATGCCAGATGCTAACAGGTAAGTGCGAGCCTGTAGAAATTGCGACTGCCTCCAATGACAGCGTAGGTGTAAACTAAAAATGTTCTACATTTATTCCACTAGCAGCTCAGACCAATTCAATGAGACAATTTTACACTTCTGCTTTTTAATCACAGGGCAGCGTTCACTCTATCTTCATCAGGGCTCTTGTCAATTGGGTTATTGTTCCCCTGTGAAGATTAAAAGCCAGTTGTATGTCTTTTGGCTCTGACATTTCATGCTCATTAAAGGATGAATGATTTTCGCTTAAGGTGTAACCACAGAAAAGGTATTGACTTGGCTCTTGGTGTTAAATAATCAGGAAGGCTCTGTCATGTTCAGCACAGACGGAGATATTGAAAAGTGGAACGCAGTAGATGATGCTTCTAGCATTCTAATCATTCTCTTACATAGCAGTAAATTATTATTACTCTAACTGTTCGACTGTAAGGCCTCTTGCCGTTATTTACACATTGTGGTCAGCTAAAAATGGGTTTGGTAAAAAAGAATCACAAGCTTTGTCTCGAGGTCTCAGGGAGAGATATGGAGGAACACCTCAGAGACCTGACAGAGAGCTGGTGCAGACTAAGATATGCATCTTTCATTCAGACAAACATCATACTTATACCTGCTCCACTGACCAGAGCAGACAAGATATAGGGGAGGTGAAAATTAATCCAACCAAAGAGTGATCAATCCTTTAAACCTTGAGGCTCTGCCCAGGAGAGCAACGATTTCCCGTACAACACCCTCTCTCTGAACGAAGCCACTTGCAGGAAATAACACTCTTCTGTTTAATGAATTCCAACTTGTGACAGAACTTGAACAAGAAACATTGGCTCACACAAACCGGCCTTACTTTCAGGTATCCATAATGTTACTTTGTGTCCTCTGTGAACAAGCAAGCTTAAACAGCTGTGAGTTTAAAGAGCAGCTGCACTGCTATGTATAATCTCTGAATTTATTTGCTAGTTTTCAGATTCTGAACTGCACTTACATAGCAAAAGAAGAATAGCTACCTAAAGTACTTTGAAATGTTTTTGTTGTTGTTAAGGCCAGTGGACAACACATTATGGAACTTGTTGAGGGTATATTCAACTTAGACCAAATGTCCTTGTGCATGTGCTTGTTTTGCTTGCCCCAAAGCAAAAGATGAGTAAGCAATTCATACATGACCAAGGCAAGGCAAGTTTATTTATATAGCACCTTTCAACACAAGGCAAATCAAGGTGCTTTACAAAAATGAAAGACATTCAGACAAAGGCATTTAAAAACAGTCATTAAAAAGAAAATATAATAAAAGAAACATTTAAAAGAAAAAATACATGAATAAAAAGTACATGAATAAAAAGTTACAGTGCAGTTTAAGATATGAATAGTTCACACAGACCAAGACATTTCAGTAAAAAGACAAACTGTCTGTAGACTTCAAAAGGCTCCTGTAAATTTGAAATACGCCCGTCTCACATTAGCATTTCAGATTCATGTTGAAAGGTATTGTTTCTGGGACTAAGATAGTTTATTCAGGTTCATCTCATTACTGTATGTACAATGAAACACTTCACGCAGCAGCTAAAATGGTGCCTATAGTTTTAGGTAACATAAGCTATATAATAAGCTATAATACCAGCCTGTAATGTGCATTTCTTCCTTAATTCTACACTGAGTAAATCCAATGTGAATAAATTATACAGTAGATTAAATGGGCTCTGCTGAGTAGTCAGTCTCTAATCCATTTGTTCCCACTGGAGGACAAATCCTTGCTGACCTCTCCCCAATCTGCTCCTAAAGACAAGACTTGCTCAGGGGCAATTATTATGGAACCAGATGCTAATAACACACTGCTCTTAAGGAGTGTATTGTGTGCATATTACATTAGAAATACCCAATTTTAACTTAGAAAGTTGTTATAAATAGTACTTTCTTTCCCATTATGCATTTGAAAAAAACAGTTTGTCTGCATTTTGCTGTGATTATTAGTGGGATTAGACTTTAATTACATGAACTGAAGCGTCGATGAACAGCTGTCACTTTGTTTACACCTGAGAACTACACTGAACATAATCAGGAGCCACATGCCAGGTCCTCTGGGATATATAGAGCTTTCTGAATTAATCACTGGATATCTGTTTTAAGATGATCACTCTGACAGTGTTTACTTGTTTTTGTTGTTTAAAAACTCTTCCGGTTGTGCATCCAGTTGGTGGATGTTCTGAAGCAGGCTGTTTTTAACCATTCTGATGTTATTTATCAGGCTGTCTGCATAAATTCTTCCTATTAGGTTGTTTTAATACCAATCACATGCTGTGGTGATGAATGCAGTATACACCGCTATTTTCATACATATGTGACTGTGCCCAAGCTTTGTTTATCTTGTTACTGTGGTGTTTACAGGGCCGTTGCTGTTCTCTTCAGAGAGACATGTCACCACATAGGAAGTGATCTGCAGCGATTCTATTTTCTCATTTATTTTTAATTAGGGTTTGTTTAATTTGGTAACTGGATCCAGCCACTACCTCACTGTGTACGAACATTCAAGTCATATATTAAAGCAACAAACCTTTTTCTCATGAATAAAATATTGTGTGGAAAAATGTGCCTAACACACTGTGAATGGACAGCCTATGGCTAGAAGTCAGACCAGACAAATTGACCACAAATATTTTATGCTCACAAGGATACTGATGGGTTTAGAATTGTGTTCTTTCCCCAGAATGAATTGAATCACTGATAAATCTCACACCTTTACACTTGACCACAATGAGGTCGTCTAATACTCCTTTTCCGCCTATACAGCAATGCGTTTGCAGCAGATCTGAATAGGTCAATGCACATCACACAACCTGGCTTAATGAACCTCCTCCACCATCGGGTTCAATTTGGCTCCGACAACACTGGTGAACTGGCTTTTCTATTAATTAATTCGTTTTTTCTTTTAAATGTATATTAATGCAAGAACAACCACATACTTAGTTAATGTAAATGTTTGTGCAGAAAGAAGCAGCCATGTGATTTTAAACTGTTTTACCTGGTACCTGTGTGCCTCTCTAATCCTGCATTCTCTTGCATGTAAGGATTTATTAGTTGGTCCTAGACTTGGAAGGCAAGACAGAACGCTTTCTTGCATCTGATTGCAATGTAATGCAATGCAATGTAATGATGTGCGGTAATAAAACTCCTGATTGTGCAATCAGAGCTACACTGGGTTCGATTTCAGAGAGCTTGAACACTCACAAGCAGCAACACATGCAGCCACAGGTCTTCAGCTCCTCAAATGTACAAAACTCACATAGGAATTAAATATAGACTCATTGGACTGGCCATCATTGCCTTGTATACATGTAATGTCAAAAGTAAATGAGTTATTTTATATTCATGTTTCCTTCCTGTGTGATCTTCCCTGTGGAGGATAGATGCTTTTGAAAAGTGCCTTGGAGCAGTTATGTCTAAAAGCCATTTCACCCACACCTTGGGAGTGAAATGGATTCATGATGATTGTTTGCAATCGTTGTGGCTTGTTTCACCACCCATAGACAAAGAGTTAAGAAAAGGCAAAGCTTCACTGCCAAAAATCTCCCTCTAGATACTACTTATGTGTGCTTGTATGAAAACAAAAGATCTGGTCAAACATTTTAACTACAAATAATGAAACTTTAAAGGGGCTTGATTTTAGATTAATATACTTGTTCAGCACAATGTAGGAAATAATCATTTTTAAATTAGTCTTTGTTTCCTTATACCTGAGGAAAATGAGTTTTGCCTAGAGGTTTGACGCTTAACAGTAGACCTAAAACAATACAGTTTACAGAAGCTTTGACCTCCTCAACAAAGGCAATTCTCACTGCTCTCATATTGTTGTATTTTCAGCTATCGCTATTTTCATTGCAACCTCTCAAAAGTTCACTGTAGTTCCTGCTCAGCAGCACACAGCAGACAGACATGTTAAAGACTAGCTGGTAAACGGTAACTTATGAGATGATGGAGACCAAAAACCAAGCTGAAAGAGAGTGGATAATAAGCTCACATGTATACGAAACACTAATTTAAATAAATGATATTGTTGCTCTCTAACTGATGTTTAAAAGTGATGGCTAAAATATTTGCCAGCTTAAAAGATAACGATGTGTCTTGTTTGTTCACACTTTCGATGCCCTCAAAGGTCCAAATAAAATCAAACTAGTCAAACATTTCTGCAGCACTAAGTTAAAACATGCGGTAAAGGTGGCTGAACTTTAGGCTAGTGGTCTCCACCTGTTCTGGTGCTGAGCTAACAGGCGACATGTGGTTCTCTTGTATTTACCAGAGAGTGAGGACTTAGAGAAAATTAGAGAGTACATTAATCAGGTTAGATTTTTCCACTTTAAGATTATTCTGCTTACTTCAATAATTGCAAGGTTGCTTTGTAGTTTGGTCTGTTTTTTACTTTGAATAAAGAAATACATCAAATCCATGCAAACCATTTATAGTCTTTCATCTCAAAAAGATTGAATGTCTAAACAAATCAAGTTTCGCTCACCACCCGATTGAAAGGTTGCTTGGCAGGATAATTGCTCTTGCATAACAATACAATTATAGTTAATCTCCATTCAATTATATATATTGTTAGAATTGACCTTTTTGCAGCATTTGAAATGTACAGATTTTAAATAAAACTGCGAGTCCTTCATTAAGGCTTCCGAACAGTGAGAAAACGGTTAACTTTAAAGCCTGAGGAAATGGCATTACTTTATTTAGCTTCAACACACAGGAGTTATTTCTGGCAGATATTGTCCCAGGCTGTGGCACGCATCATTTGTCTAAAGACATTAAACAAATATTGTAAAACATATTTGTGTTTATTTACAATGCAGTACCAGATGAACATTCTCACATGTATGTGCAAAAGCAACTGAAGTGACAACACATTCATTTCCATTTTTTTTTCTTTCTTTGCTTGCCTAATCATTCACAGTTACATGAAGATGTGCTAGAGTGGTTCTAATTACAGACTCACTTCCCACCTGTACAATTACGAATTAGCAGAAAGAGGAATTCTGTGAAAAGAGAAAAATGCTTCTCTCTGGTGTATTTCAGTGATGCATAACATTGTCTTTGCTCTGAGCTGCTCCGTTGTCTTTGCTGTTGATCCTGTCCAGATCACTTCTGAGTTTTGTGGTGGTGATGTGCCCTGTAACGTGGATTTCACAGAGTGAAAACAAGGATACTGACCGGGGGGAAGGACTCCTTCAACATATTTGTGGGCAAACTATTTAAAACACTCCTGTCAGCATCCATTGACTGACATTCCATTACATCTCCAAACCCATTAGTAACACAATCTGCTTGTGAAGGGCTCATTATTGGATTATGCTGCTTAGTTTCATTAGCAGTGCAGAACAGTATCAGCGCTGCTCCAATAAATGGCTTTAAGATTAGTAGCCTTGAATACTTTTCAATGTGTTGTTATGGGGGGACCCCGAATAGTTTCAACAAAGTGATTTGTCTAAGCCTAATGAGAAGACTGATTGTCAAATGTGAGAATGTGGTTTCAATCATTATGTGTGTTGGTAAATCATCATGTGGCTCCATTTTAATGTGTGGGACCATCAGTGTAGCATCTTAGCGATAGCCTCAACGCTGCTGACATACAACAGGCTACTGTTTCATAATTGAAGACTACATTCAATAATAAGAGCCCTAACATAAGAACCTGACACTATCAGAGTGCTTCATATGTTTTTCAATGTATCAATGATTCAATGTTTAAAACAAAAATCCAACACAGGGAGGGGCATGTTATATTCAGGTCAAATTCTTTATTGGAAAACAATTTTTTGACCATGGTGGCCTGAGATAAAAAGTCAGGAGATCAATATGTTATATAGCCTATACATCACTCAATATTGCTCGGATGCATTGTCTTGGAAACGTGAATGTCTATAAATATATGCCCAATACATCTAAGAGATCATTTGCTAGAAAGGGAATAATTGGACCTGCTGGTGGGGCTAAAGGAGCATTATGAAAATCACCAATGTCTGTCAGCATCATTCCCCTGGGAACACAAGCTTCTATTTGTGAGGTTTCTAAAAGATAAAGTGTTTTGAAAATGCTTTTAAGGTCTGGTTAGAAAAGGGTATTCAAAATGATTTGCTTATACCGGCTCAGTTTTACTTCTGTAGATACTTTAAATAGAAAGTTAGTTTTCATGTGGAGATGTGTATGTATATTCAAGGACTTTTTTGATCAAGTGTGACAAAGGGTGTGAAGGAATAACATGCCTTTTCTTTGGTATCCATTTCTATACCGTTTCATATAGCACCATTAGTTGGTTGACTGAACCACAGATGAGCTATGCTTTGCAGAATCCAAATTACAATAGAGCCATTTTTCATTCTGTGAAGCTCTTCACAGGAGCCATAGATGGGCCTGTTCACTTTCCTTATTTGTCCTTGTCTGCTGGAGGTTGCCGCTGGCTGACATAGCCTGAATTTAAGTGGACATCAATCTCGATAAAGAGGCCCAGAGTAATATTACCTCCTTGGGTTTTTCTGTCTGTTTAGCAGGACAGAGCAAATAAACATGTTTCACATCCCAAACTGAAACATTAGCCTCTTATATGAAACAAAATGTCCTCACCACGCTGTGGTTTCACGGCATGGTGTCTGTTGTTGTTTTTAAAAGCCTCAGCTCAGAATAGGACAAGATGCGTCTATTTGCATGGCTGTGTCATGATGATAAAAAGATTTCCTCCGGCTGGCCAGTGGCCTATCTCAGTGCTGCAAGAGTGATGCAGGGAAAACTTGGCTCAGAGTGGTAGCAATGCCTCAGCGGACTGGACTTCATGGACTCCTTATAAATGATGGTCATTAATTCTCCATGTAGGTAGAGTTTTTCCACATGTGGCACAGGAGCCCATCCCCTGGGATAAAGCCGTCCACTGGCCTGACTCAACCCCATCAGCCCACTATTATTCTACTTTCTACTTTCTTCTTTCTCTCTAGTGCTGTCGCTCGCTGTCTCCTCTGCCTCAGTTTTGTATGAAGACAAAGTTCCTGGCTCTCTGTGTTTGTTGAGCCCATCTGATAAGTTGCAGATAAGTTACTATGGTTTCCATCGTCTCTGGTGCTTGAGGCACTCTTCTCTTCTCCTATTATGAAATATGAGTTGTTCCCAGTTAGCTCCTCTGACCTACATTTTCAGTTTTTGCACTTGCCAGTTTTTTACCGACGCTTGAATTGAGATTGTATGTGTTTGTTATCAAGTAAGCAGACACACCTCGGGCACTTGAATGAATTTACATCATAATCAGATTAAACGGAAAGCTATATGGCAATGCCAAATTATTTCCAGGAAATCAAGAATTCGAAGAAAGCGCTCTGCCTAAATTGAGGTTCAGTGTCAAGAAACACATTATGGCAGCTGATTAGCATCAGTGCTAATAGACTAGCAGTGGCATCGTTAATTTTGTTTGGTTTGATTTGTCTGCCTGTACAGGGGTCGTCTACACTTAGATATGGTTCCACTGAGGCGCAATTGAAGTGCTACTGCAGAACACAATTTGGCACTGACAAAATCTCAGCAAGCATCACAGGCTATTATATTTTGTGCTAACAAACAGAAGAGCCCTTCAAAGACTCAGACCTCGACATAATTGGAAAGGAAATGAAGCCAGAGCTGGGGTAATGTTTCTTGGCTCTATTCCTCTGCCATTAGGGATCTCAGGTCCCTCAAGATTGAAAAGCTGGACATGCTCAAAGAACTGCAGTGTAATTTCTTAAATTCACACTGTTTGTCTCCAATATCCCCTCTAAGTCTTTGGTAAGCTTTAACACAGAGTATTATTCTCTTTTTTCAGTTAAGCTCCATTGTTTTCACACATGGTTTCCATCATGGCTTTGATTTTTAGAAAAGTATCGGTGTGTTAATAGCTTGTGAACAAATAACACAATAGTCTTATGATGGATGTGGTGATGGCAGCTGCATGTCATAATGAATATGTATGATATTTTCCATTAAACGAAATTCTGCTTACTGTAGTGTAGTGGATATTAAATACACAGGTCATTGTTTCACTATCAAATGACCTTATTTAGTAAGGGCGTAGCTGTAGAGTCTTTATGACAGTATGCTGCGGTCTTGTGCTGGGAGGTCTATGGATGGAGAAACCTCTGATGGCAGATGACTTAAGTACCGTCTCCAGATCTGGGAATGACTCAGTTATGAGTTGTGGTTTAGTGATGTCCAACACCCTGTGGCACTGCATTCAAATTAGAACTGCCATTACAGAGACTTTGGCACATTAGTACAAACCCTGTGGGCTGGACACCACTTTAGCACGGTTTCTGTTTCATGGCCATATCAATTAACACAGTGAACCGCTAAAAGGACAACAGCTTATTAAAAGTATTTCAATCCAAAATAAGTTTTCAGGATTGGCATCGTCTCCTCTGTTTCATGATTGGTTAACTATTTCAAACATTAAACTCCATCAAATGTGTGTGAACGTGTGTTTCAAAAGTACGGCTTACACAATGTATGTCACAACTTCTATTTGTAATGATGTCTGATTTCCATTCTATACAACCAGAGCAGCAACCAGTTAACTGTGTCAGTTTGTATCATTCTACATTTGTATTCAAAGGATGTTTTTCAAAAAATGGACCCACCTAATTATTACTAGTAGGGCTATTTCAGACTTGTTATTGTTCTTTTATCCCTCTCTTATTGTTCTTTTATCTCAATTTGTTTACACTCTTTCGCAAGATTTTATATTTTGGGGAGATTGGGGGTCCCTGTGCCTCAATGCATCAGTATGCTGTCTGAGTGTTTCAATAGCATGATAGTGTGGTAAGTGGAATAAAAGAAAACAAGCAATACAGTATATGCATTAGAGCCCCCCCCCCCCCTGCTCTGACTGGTGTCATGTTCCAACCTTCACTTTTAAACTTGAAATGCCTGGTAACTAAGCTGGTGCCTCACTATGCTGCGCTGCTGTGAAATCTGCACCATAGCTGTACATATAAAATATTTCGACAGCAACATCTTTGTTTTACACGGTCAGGGGTTTAATTAGAAGTGATGAAAACTATTAGTGACTCGTGTTTAACAAGGGCTTCTGGCTTGTGTCCACACAAGGACATTAATGAGCGATTGACCTTATTCATCAGTGCCCACAGGGGACGGAAATATATGCTTCCCTTTCGGAAGTTTTATTAAATCAATGACTATTGGTTGCATGTAGCATAACAGCATTGTGTTGACATGATTAAGTTGATCTACATACACATTTCATTTGCCTTAAGAAGCATTCATGCTTAATAAATGTGTATTGGTGGACTGTGATGAGAAGTGTTCGGTTATTGACAATACAGTGTAGTAACCAGAAGGCAATACACAATACTTTGTTGTTTGAAGCTTCTACTAAAACAATGCCCAAGAAGCTAAGCCTTTTATGATTGTGATGATATCGTTTTTAAAATGTCAGAAGATAGTGAGATATGCTCATCACCATTCCTCAGAGTGTAAAGTGATATCTTGAAGTTGCTTGTTTTATCCAACTTTCAGTAAAAAACCCCAAAGTAGTCAGTTTACAGTGATATACAATGGAGATAACCAGTAATCCAAATTCGAGAAACTGGAACTAACCTGGGTGTTTTTGCAATGATGGTAACTACGATTAAAATGCTTGCCAATAGTTGTTTGTTTTCTGTTCAAGCCTGACAGAAGCTGAAGAAAACATTTACATCAGTTACAAAATGTAAGCATTGTTTTTCGGACAGGACAACAAACAAGTACATATGAGGTTCAAATTAAATGCAAGCAATTACTCGCAGATATAGCAAACAAATGCAAATACAGAATCACTGTAAATGCACACGGCTAAACTGAGTGGACTTCACAGTAACTGCAATATTTGAAGTCTTGTTTCTGTATTGGAGGGCTTGACCAGTGCCAGTCAATGCAATACAGTGGATGTATCTTCAACTGATTGTCCGTTTGCATCTCTCCTCTTTTCTTCCCTCCATCCCACACCCCACCTTTTTGTACCACTGTTTTGACAGATGCCATGCTGCTGGTGGCACAGAGGCTGGAGGGACCTTTCAACATTGAATCTGTCATGGAGCCTATTGATGTCAAGATTTCAGAGGCCATCATGAATATGCAAGAGAACAGTGCCCAGGTCTCCTTCAGGGTATGTCAATTAGGTTTATTCCCATAAGACATAAAGTAACACCTCAGACCGGCTGCTGAAGTCCAAGTTGAAGTAAAACTGAGAGGGAAGCTTTCTTGAAGTCATACAGGGCTGTGTCCAAGGTGTGTAGTACAACACGTGCTAATTATTTCCAACTTTAGGTCTTGAGTTTGAATTATATGTTTTAATTTTGGTCAGATAATCTTAGTTCAACTAACAGTAGTTAATGTGATTCCTGTGTTTTACTGCATTTTTCTTTGCCCACAAAATTGTAGTCAGAAATAAATAAAAATGTAGGTGGTTGTGAAGATTTTTTTTCTGCCTACGCAGTTTTTGATGCCTGTTCTTATTCAAAGCTAAATGCTTCGTTGGCTTTTCCGATGCAACAGATGCAGTTTTGTTTATGGTTTTAAGTATATGTGGTATTTTCCCAAAAGGCCATAAAAATGTAACTCTATCATCTTAAATAGCATTGGTTAAAACTCCTAGTTTAATTTTCTATCAACATGGTTACCTCAACTTGAGGAAAGCACTGTCACACGGGTAATGTGGGAAAAATGCTTCATAAGACCTTAACAAAACAGGATGTTTTTTTTTCTTCTATTTTCCGCTTCCCAAGTAATTTAAACCCCTGACAATTGGGTGCCCATGTTTTTGTAATTGCAGGTTTTTCAAGGCTGTGGCCAGCCCAAACCCGCAGGAATGACTAGGTCTACCCGCGGTGTTTCGGATGTGTTCAGCGCTCGCTTCAGGCCCTACAGCCCAGAGGAGCGCCCCACCACTGCAGCTGGCACAAGCTTAGACAGACTGGTAAGGAGACTGAGTCAGTGCTGCTGTTTTCAGGCAGACGCTGCTTCAGTGTAAACATCATTTGTCTCTCTGACTTGACACCGTTGATTAAAGCTGTAGATTTGCCGTTGTAAGCCCCTGGAGCCGGAAATTAATTCTTTGTACTTGTCCTCCATTCAGGCGCCTCTATCGATTTGTGTTTGTTAACGAATCAACAGCTTTACCCCAAGAGGGCAGTGGAAGGTGTGCTGCGTTCAGTGCCCTTCTCATCTCTGTGTACTTGGCAAACAGAAAAGAAAGGGATGAAAGAATAGATGGATAGATTTTGTGAGGCTCACCATAGCAATTGTTTGCTGTTAAGCACACCTTTATTTTCTATCAGATTAGCTCTATGTTTGTTGGATTTGATCTTGATACATGGATTTCCATCTCAAACAACCTTGAAACCTAAAATGCTGCATCAGGGTAAAGGTTAACACGGAGCTGACAGACCAATTCAGCTGAGAGACAGTTCTCATCATGGATTACCTTTGCAGCCACTCTGCCCTTCCTTTCTCCCCTCGAGCCCTTTTCTAAGTAAAGTGTTTAGAGCTGCTTATATCAGAAACCAAAACAATATGTTTTTTCCTTTAATGACCTTTGAAAAGAAGCAAATATGACTAATTCAGTTTAGCGGGAAGCTGTCTCGCCCACATAGTTTCAAACATGCTAATCCTAGCATTGTGTCAGGTTAATAATGTGTTCTTTAGTTAATGAATACATCATTTGAACAGCAGCATTTTTTGCCATCTGGTTTTTGGAATCCCATAACAATTTACTAATTATGTGTTTTATTCAATGCTAATTAAGCACATCTATTTCCCACACATTTGTTACGTCTCATATACAGCAGTTGCCTTTTTAGTGTTGTATGTCCGTCAATGATTTCTTCCACCTACACTGAATTAATTAAGACTTTCTGTTTCCCTGCCTTTATGCTGCAAACCAGAGGATTGTTTGGAAAGCGATGCAACACAGCGTAAGGTTCAATGTTTTATAATCATTACAGTTGTTGTTTTCTTTGCTGGGATTATTGTGTACAACTGTTTTATGCAATGTGTCAAAGCACAAATGATGTTTTAATATTGTGTGGTTGGGGATACATAGAAATGTGTTCTCGCTGTTAGAGATTACAGCAAACAAACACTGTGACCTGTAAATGCCACTCGTAGTCTCATTTCCATTCCACAAAAGGTCAGTGTCACCTAGTCTCATACAGTTTCCTACTTAGGAGCATTTTGTTTGTAATTTATTAGGGGATCTACTACAGGAACAAGCCAGACCTCGATTATAGCGGCTGTGGTGTAATATATCATCAGAGTATCAGCTGTTAAACACGGTAGTTTACAGTCAAGTCGCTTACACCACAGGAATTGTTGAAAACAAGCCATGGTGTTCTACGATTACACTCTGCATGCCTAACACAAAACCGTTGTCAAAAACCACATCTATTCTAGACACATCCCAGACGAAGAACCTTATTCTCTTAGCTAATAGAGCCAACTTCTCGAGGAAGCCAACCAATCGGCAGATGACCGGCTCCGTCAGCAATGGCAGAGGAGGGAGCTGTGAAGAGTTGGTGGGGGAGTGTTGAAACCAGCATCTGCTGTAATGGTACAGTGAAGTGGGAGCTTCAGACTGCTCATGAATAACTGGGTAATTAGCCTGGAGATTCACACAAGATGAAGCTCAGTGACAGGAGCTTGTTTTTACATGCCATAACTAGAACAGTATACCTGAGCAGCAAATGATATCATCAACATCCCTGTGCTCGCAGAATGCTGATCGTGGTAGACACAGCGGGGGGGAAGTATGGTTAATGGTAGGAAAATGTAAATAGTTGGTTCCTTTGTTTTCTCAGTCCGGCTCCAGTCCATCATTACCGCTGCAGTCAGGTGTCAGCTAAACACCAAAGCAGAGCATCGTTAGCATTGGTTTGCAGGCTTGATCCCATTGATGTATATTCACTTTGGTTTATGCTCTGTTTTTCTTTGTCTGCTAATTAAGATAAGATAAGATAAAGCTTTATTGTCTCCCTTAGGAGAAATTTGTCTTGGGCATCGAGATAATACACATAAAACATTCAGGTCAATCAGTCATAGATACAGAACAGAGATCACATATCACATGGCCAAGAAACATACAGGTACAGCACTTTCCCTATTGCACATACATAATCAAATTGCACTTTCCCTATTGCACCTATGCATAGTGTCCGTCAAATTGCACATATCCCTATTGTGTCCATACCTATTTACACATAATGCACTTCCCCTATTTAACCTTCCCGATTGCACATACTACACTGTAAACATTGCACCTCCCAACAACTCCTAACACAGCGTAATCACAATTGTTTCTGACTGTTCAGCAGCTTGATTGACAGCGGAACAAAGGAAAACTTATACCTGTTCAATCTATAGTTTGGTAATCTATACCTTCTGCCCTCCGACGGCAGCAACTCAAACTCTCTATACAGGATGTGTTTGGGGTCGCATGTGATTTTACGGCCTTGCTTTCTCACCATCTCCTCAAATATCTCCTGAAGAGAGGATGGTGGAAGCATGCCAATTATTTTTCCAGCCCTTTTTTATCAAGCTCTGGAGTTGTGATTTAGATTTAACTGACAAGTTACCAAACCATGTTGTGATGCCATAACGAATAATAGACTCAATTGCTGCCCTGTAGAACATTAACATGATGCATTTATCCACTCCATGAACCCTGAGTCTACGCAGAAAATGCAGGCGCTGGCTTATCTTTGAGCATACCTGATCCACCTGATGGGCCCAGCCTAACTGAGCATCAAAATAAATCCCCAAATATTTAAAACGTGAAACCTGCTCAACTCCCTCCCTGTTGATAAGGACTGAGAGTTACTGAGAGCATATCTGACTCTATAGCTGTTAAATGCTCCGCAGGTTCACAAAGTATCTGTTAACTTTGTCCGCCTGCTCTTTTGCTGGAACAACATTGTAGAGAACTGTGGATAATTAAAGCCTTTGTTCATTGTAAACAATTGCCTGGTGCACTATAGGATTAATTCATACAATTAAGTTAGTGTGTTATATGAGAGTGTTACTCGGTAGCATTACGCTGTTAAATTATGAATGACAACTGGTATGCTGAGTGCTTGTGTGGTTATATTTTGTGATTTCAGTAAATGAACAGTACTAGTCGGCATTTCGTTTTCTAAACTAAAGATGATAAAACATATTATCCGATAGTGAAATATAACCTTTATCTTTTTAATGAATCATGTTGTGGTAATAATAAACAACTTAAATGGCAGCTGTGGTTTGCTTAGCTGACATTGAATTACAAGAAACATCTGAGGCACTCTTCTGGCAATATGTCAACAGTCTATTTCAGGGTGCTTCTTTACTCTTGTTTGAACCTTTTAAACTGTTTGACATTTTTGTTTTGATAGCACTGAATTACGAGAGTTGAAATCATACAGTATGTGTATGGATACCACACACATCTGCTGTGAAGTCACTCTTGCAGCTTACCTCCAACTGTCAAATATGCCACACAATAACATTGAACATATTGCAGACAAGCAAAGGCATGGCAGGAACACACAGAAACATGTCCTAATGCTCAAATGGCTAGTTCACATGAGGAAGTCTTAAGGGAGTTTCCACTATACCTTGAACACTTGAGAAAAATTGCACTAATGGACTTTTTACAAAAGAGTACAATGAGTCAGGCAACATGCTAAATATATCAGTGTATTAAACACAGCATGGTCTACCTAATCACTGGTAATTGAGTGTGTGACAATGCCAAAATAATGTCTTTCCACATGATTATGTTTTAACTCTTGGTCACTTGAAGCCTGCACCGAGTGGTCTGAGGTCACATTAGCTAATTAAGAGACTTAGGTGTTGTGGACCAATCAGTAGTCACTCATATTCATGATTTAAAGGTCCCATCAGGTACCTGGAGGCAAGCATTTTCTGCTGATTTGACTCAAGTTGCATCAGGATACATGCTATTTATGGTTTGGCGGATACCCAAAGAGGTACGTAGTGGCAGGCATCACATGCATTTCCCTTTACAGGTGGTTGGGTGGCTTGTATATATCCAGTGTGGACTAAATCCAGAAGTTCAGATGCAGGTTTTGAGCAGGTGTTGGGGCTTGTTACAGAAATACCACAAACATACCATAATTTATAGGGACTTTTTGTCAGTGACGAAGCAGCTGCTGCCTGTTATTTTTTCATGCCTCTACTCTATGCTGTACGCTCAGAGTAGCTGTGAAGGTGTTAGTCTGCTTACCCATGCCATCACTAATATGACAGCATTTATGTTTTATAGTGTGTCTTGCAGCAGACATGACTGGGTACATCTGTGTTGTGCCGTCCACATTTACAATCGGGCACAACATAATTAACTGTGACAGCGACAGCCTTGTGAGAGATGGCCATTTTTAAGGTGTCATTTCATTAGAATGTATTGTCTGGATTAACCACAAGTTTCAGAGTCAAACAATGTGCAAGGGAAGGCAGGGAGAGCCTGCATTCATTAATTTTGTTGCCTATGGAGAAGCCCGGAGGAGCGAGCCCACCTCCAGCTCAATGAGCCATGACTGTTTAATTGCCTGACATTCTGTCGGAGCACACACCCTACCCTCAAAGCTCTTAGAGAAATGGAGATTTGAAAGTCCAAAGAGGGGATAAAGGAACAACAGACTGTCAAGCGCATTATAGATAAGAGGTGGAGCTTTTAATTTGACATTTGTAACAAGTTTGGTTCAGTTCAATTTAGTGTAGTTTTATTGGTCCTTTTGGTCTCCCTTGTGTTGTACAAGGTTCGCTTTTTATCAGCATGGTTATATAAACAAAGGCGAGACAGAAAAAAAGACGAGACTGTAGAAAGAGACTGTAGGGGACAATGATTGTCGAGAATGAATCCTTTGATTTACAGCTGTATGTCTGTTAACAGCAATAAACCCTTTTTACAGAGGATGCTTTTTAAAAGTCGATCAGATGTGCTTTGGAAAAAAGGATGTAGGCATCATCAGTGATTACAAGGTTATTAATGTACACACTCTTCGCTTATTACTAATTAATGAAACCCAAGTCCTCAGATAGCTGATCCAACGTCTTTGATCTATTTGGAAAGCTCTTTCACTAAGGCTTGGTCAGTTCATTTATGTGTATGTCTAAGGCTAGTTGGGGTTTTACGGAATCAAACTTAAAACATATCTGGAATTTTTCAAAGAACTAGATTGATTTAGACAATTTGTACTTGTTTGACTTTTATGTTAGAAAACAACAGAAACTCTAAGAGGCCAGGTGAACATGTTTTTTCTTTGCATGCATTGTTCACTGTTGGCCATGGTTCAGCAAATAAGTAGGAGATATCCATGCTTGGAAAGGTTTTCTTCGACAGATCTCGTCCTCGTTGGCTGTGTAGCGACTCTAATTCAGACCCCTGTTCCGGGCTATTGTCGCTGTCATATTTGCAAAATGCATGCATTGCGCCCTCAGTTAAATATTTTGCAACATCAGTTGACATTTGATTAGTAATGTCAAGCACAAGGTGGTTTGTCCTAGGCTCAAAGACTGTGTGGGCGTCTCTTTGCGCACTATTTTGGTTTATGTATGTGCAGCAACGCAAATTGCAAAAGGACTACATGAAGGTGAATTGAGATGATGGGGTGAGGTGATTGTTAAATACTCAGCAAGTCACATCTCAAGGATCTGAAACAACTGTGGCAATTACAATCAAAGGTCTACAAGAAATAAACAAAGGGAAAGCATTACCTCAGGAAATGTTGGAAGGTTCTGAGCATCAACATGAACGCACAGAGAAAGATGGATTTGGATTTTGCATCGGTTACTAGGCGAGTGAGGATATAAATAAATGAAAAAATACATTTGTATTGTGTATTCAAATACACACCATGCAGGCATTTATAAACCCATTTGTCCTAATCCACTGAGAAAACAAACGCTTGGTAAAGATGTATTACCTGCAATTATTTCAGTGCCCAGGACAGTGATACTTCTACACTGGCACCCGCTACACACACACACACACAACAAACACTGCTATCTGTCTGAGAATAAGTAATAACAATTAATGTTGATGCACAATGAATAATGTGGGATTACCATTCCTAATTTTGTTGGCTATTTGGTCGTTTTTAGGGTATTGCATAGGATCAAGAAAAAAATCTAAGAAACGCTGCACTGCACAACTGATTTAAACATCGATTACCAACGTATTCAATATCAACATGACATTTATTTGTTGAGGATATTTTTTATTATCTTTTGTTTGTCTCCAGCACATTGTAATGAATTGTTATGAATAGCAGTGTTAAGTATGCCTCCATCAGCCGTCTGACTGTTGCTTGCCTGCTCGCCTTTAACTCTCAACGAGCCTAGTGTAAATAGAGAAGTGTGTTCACTCTGTGTTCAGTGAAGGCCCTGTCCATGGTGCTGAATCAGGGGGGATTTGCCCTTTCTGACCTTACACGAAGCAATATGTTGACCTATTTTGCTGTTATTTAGACATCTCCAAGTCGATATCAAATCCTGAGAGGTTTACATCCCTTGCGCGCCCAGGCCATTTGATGTAGGCAGTTAAAAAATTACATTTGACTACTGCCTCTGAAGGTTTCTGTAGACAACTTCTCAGTTAAACAAAGTCTTCTTACAAGTACTTTCCAAAAATGGAGGCAAAAAAAACAAGATAAAACACAATGATTAATTAAGTACAATAATAGGGGATTTTTATATTCCAAATGTTTCCAAACCTGATTTTTATCAAACGGTTCGTAAATGTGTTCAATCTTATTTTCGTCTGCATCTTTTTAAATCTAATATTTTCCTTTTTTGGTTTGTTTTCTGTGCTCACAACTATAACCACTTTAATGTATTTGAAGAACAAACATACCATGACACAAAAACCACAGATGAACATTTAATATCCTGTTACACGGTCCAGCTAAAGTATATACTAAGTTTCAACGTAGTCTTATTGTGGCTTCTTAGATATAATTGTTAACAAATTATAGCTTCCTTTTCATCTGTGTAGATATATTTAACCCTGCCTTTCTCTGCCGTTCCTTCTCTCCCTGCCCGTCTCCCCCGTGGAGCATTTTCGTACTTTTGGCAAAAGTAAACACTGTTGGAATCCAAAGTCAACAATCACCAGTGGCTTTCTACCATGCATTCAGGAATACACCCCAAGGTTAGTCTAAACTTGCCACAGAAATTCCTAACTGCTGCCACAAAAGAACACTTACATCATATTATAAGGAAAATGGTCTTCATGGAAACTGCTGGACCTCGTGGTTTCAAACATTGAGTCACAATAAATAAGAGAGGTCGCTTGACGAAAACCCAAGTAAACAGAACATGATGCATTTGTTTGTCTTTTGAAATACTGCATATGTTTACTCCATGTCTAATGTTAGAATAAAGCAGTTAGACTTGGTTGAACTTCTTTCCTTTTTGATTCAGAATGGCCAAACCTTGGTTATATCATAAATCATGCGCTTTCATACTTGTCTTATACTCAGATTGAAGGTGAGCAGAGAAAGTTTCCCTTCTTTAGCAGATGAATGTGGAAACAGCCTTCTAGTGTCTGACTTTGCACATGCATCATTCTGCCCAGAGAAGGTCAAACATCCAAGTGAGATAAACATATTTTTGAGCCGAGTTAGACTTTATAGAAAATAACCAAAAGCCACCTCTTACTGTGACATTAGATCAAGGGCAGTTTGATGTGTGTCTAATGCCAAGGTGTGCTACCTGCCTTATCATACCAATGTGCCAATGTCAGTAGTTGGTTCAAGACCGATCGACAATCACTCTGTCCTTTGGGCTAGTCTTTTCAGTAAGAAAGGTGGCGCCATGGTGGATCAATGCTTAGAATTGCTGCCTTACAGCAAGAAAGTTGTTGCACTTAAATCTTGGTTTTCTCCCTGTTTCTTTCTTTTGGTACTCCATGCCAACCATGCAGGTCAATACACTGTTGTTAAGTGTGACTGTGGTACTGCATGTCTGTGTGTGTTAGCATTGTGAGAGACCAGGGATGTGCCCGGGGGTTTTTCTCTTACTTTAGCTCCAGCCTTCCGTGACAGGGGCAAAATGTAGTTTTTCAGCTTGGTAAGGTGCGAGTGAACTCATTATTTATCAGACTGAACTGTTTTTTTATTGTATATGCTTTGTTGTAGAAACTAGAACATCCCTTTTAGTCTCTGCTCACATTTATTTAAAGACATTTTATTCATGTACATTTAATTTAGTACTTGTAATAGTATAACATCAAGTAAAACTGAATATTCATACACACAATTTCTCTCATTCTTTGCCATGTTCAGTAGGAAACATCCGTCTGTGGTTGGTAAAGTCAGTTGTCAGTAGAAAAGCACAACCGCTCCGTTCCCAAAATCTTGACCCTGGCATTATATTCCTACCGTCCAGGAACATGTCAACTGTTACATTCTTGTGTTGGATCCAGTGTAATGGAAGCAAAGTGGGCCTATCCACAGCTCCTTTCTCAGAGTTGTTGTATTTACTGAATCTTGCCCAAACCATGCAATTATGTGGATTCCACAGATTCTAACAAAACTCGTACTTTTTCTAAGACCACACAAAGATAAATAGTCTAGAAATGCACATGTGGCTTTATACTTCAGCCAGGCATTGTTTGAGCGTAAATTAAACAATCCCCTTGGTTATGGCTGGCACTCGAGTGTAAATATTTGCTCTGAAATTACAACCTGACAAATACCACATATCATTTTAAATGTAAATCACCCTTCAGCAGAAACAGGTTTGGTCTGGCGTCTTGATGATTTATCACTGAAGCAATGTGGGAAACAAACATGGATTGAAATGGTTAGTGCTTATTGGTGGTATTATGGAACGACGTTTCTCTTACTTTTTCCACGCAGGATCATTGTGCTTTTCAAGCTAACTGCATGGGAAGTACACACTAGTCATGCTTTTATACACCACATGCAGATACATTTCACATATTGCTAAAGGAATTGGCATACTGATAAGCCTCTTTGTTGTTTGTTCCCACACAGCACTGATAGTACAGTACTGTGTGTTCTCTTTGTCAACAACCAACACGCTGAAGCATTATCCACTTATACTGCATCTACTGACTCAGTGTCCATCACCCACACTGTCTTACGAAGACCTTTTTAAACTTGATGTCAGGTGTAATGCTCTTCTCCAGTTGAGGTAGCAGGGGCGCTTTAGTGTATTCAATGTAGGATATAGTTCAATGTACAGAATGAGAGTATGTGATTTCCTGGGAATAAAATCTCTCTACCTGCAGGAACCCTGGGTTTCTTGCATTTGGTGAATTTTTCAAAATAAATTCTAACATAGTGGCTTATCTGTGGACGAGTCCTGATCTCCATCAGAGATGTCAGAAAAAGAGAGAGATTTGTCAATAAATAAGAGATCAGTGTTTTTTCACCACAAGATGGATACTCTCAAAACAAATTGCTTACATACTTCCAAATCAATATGAAATACATATAGAATAAACATAATTTCATAATTTACGAAGAACTGTGGTGTAAGTATATTTCCTGAAATGTGAGATGAACAAGTGTCAGTCTATATTTTCTATGTTACTTTGACTTGGTAAGTGTATAGGATCTGAATGCTGAAGTCGATGCGGAAACTTGTTGGCTATTAACAGCTACAGCTCGAAAAACATCCCTGTTGCAGGTTTATTTGGAAGAGAAAAACACGTACATGTCCGTTTTTGGTTTCATCCCAAAACCAGAATTTGGAAAGCACTAAAAGATGATCTCCAACTTATACCATGTTAACTCAGTCAGTACCACCTTTGTCTTATCTTTGAGCAAGGTACCTATAACATCATTAGTTGAGCTGCAAAGCTACTGGATAGCTTCCACGATATTTGCAATTGTGTGTGTGTAAAGCAGGACATTAATTGAATTAAAAAGGCCAGTTTGTGTGGGTGTGTAACAATGCACATATGTCTCTCTTCTTGCTCACTAAATGCAACCATATGGTTTCTTATAAAGTCCACACTGCACGCTTTGCTTTGAATGGACCACAGTAACCACATATCAACACTTAAGAAATTACCGGTTGATCACTTCATGGTTCTTCTCATAAATGCTTTACACATCAAAACATACAGCAGACTGTTGTGGCCGTGCACGTTGTTCTCTGATCGCATGATTAAAAAGTCAGACCTTCTGGGAGAGAACGGAGCTGTGCATGAGGATTATTAGAAAACAGCCCTCATTACACAGCCACCACTTTGTGTCAGTTGGTAGTGCATAATGAAATAATGTATGTGACAAACATGCAAGGCGACGTATCCAAAAGCAGCATATCTCAATCACACTGTCATAGAAGTGCATGGTGTTACAGCCATACAGCACGACAAGACTTCATGTCCTTGATTCTGTGGTGGGATAAAAACATCACACAAGCTAAAGGTGTTAACCGGATACTTATCATATCAAATCAAATCAAATCAAGTTTTATTTATATAGCACATTTATAAACGATTTTTGGTCGAGCCAAAGTGCTGAACAAAAATATAAACGCAACACTTTTGTTTTTGCTCCCATTTTTCATGAGATGAACTCAAAGATCTAAACATTTTTTATATACACAAAATAACCATTTCTCTCAAATATTGTTCACAAATCTGAAAGAATCTGTGATAGTGAGCACTTCTCCTTTGCCGAGATAATCCATCCCACCTCACAGGTGTGGCATATCAAGATGCTGATTAGACAGCATGATTATTGCACAGGTGTGCCTTAGGCTGGCCACAATAAAAGGCCACTCTGAAACGTGCAGTTTTGCTTTATTGGGGGGGTCTGGGGGGGTCCGAAAACCAGGCAGTATCTGGTGTGAGGGGTAGGGTTAGGGTTAGGGGTAGGGGTAGGGTTAGGGTAATGTTGTGAATTGAGTGGCCCGTGGTGGGGTTATGGTATGGGCAGGCGTATGTAATGGATGACGAACACAGGCCACTCGATTCACAACATTACCCTAACCCTAATCCTACCCCTCACACCAGATACTGCCTGGTTTTCAGACCCCCCCAATAAAGCAAAAATGCACGTTTCAGAGTGGCCTTTTATTGTGGCCAGCCTAAGGCACACCTGTGCAATAATCATGCTGTCTAATCAGCATCTTGATATGCCACACCTGTGAGGTGGGATGGATTATCTCGGCAAAGGAGAAGTGCTCACTATCACAGATTGTTTCAGATTTTTGAACAATATTTGAGAGAAATGGTTATTTTGTGTATATAGAAAATGTTTTAGATCTTTGAGTTCATCTCATGAAAAATGGGAGCAAAAACAAAAGTGTTGCGTTTATATTTTTGTTCAGTGTATAATAGAAATAGCATAAAGTAGAGACACTTTACAGCAAATACAATAGCACAAATTGTTCAGAATATCAGTATGAGAAAAACAACACCCTCTATCCTTAGACCCTCATATCGTACAAGGAAAAACTTCCAGAGAAAACCCACAGTTTAAAGGGGAAAAAAAATGGGAGAAACCTCAGGGAGAGCAACAGAGGAGGGATCCCTCTCCCAGGACGGACAGACGTGCAATAGATGCCGTGTGTAAATCGAAGAGATAATACATTTGCAACATATAGACCGAATGTTAGGAAATGCATGTGTCTGTAATAAGAAGATGAATCCACGAGGATGTCAGCTACAATCCTGTGGAAGCCATCAGGGAAGCAGCATGACGAGACCCAAGGCAGGACCGCAGAGACAGGTTCAGCCACGACCCGAAGTCCACGACTTAATCCAGAACTCAGGATAGAGGATCCAAGACACAGGACTACAGCAAGAGGATCAGCCTCGACTCTGGTTCCCGGGGGAAAATATAGATACAAAACAAGAAAAAAGATTTGGCTGGGTTAATCGGAACAAGAGAATACACAGACACAGACAGAGAGGGAAAAGGTCATTGGATAAAAGTTATTCTTGATAACCCTCTAGAAAGATCTCATGAACTTCCCCACTCAATCTATCAAGACCCGAGCAGTTCTATTAGATATAGGATAAGAAACAGAGATATATCGTCGTCATTCACAAGGTAACACAAAACAACAAGTAAACTTGAAACAAAGTCAAGCAGAATTATAAAGCTGTGGTCTCAATAATGCTTTCTGAAGAAATTGTACTTTGTATAGGCTATATGAGAATATTTTCAATCATATTTCAAATTCATATTTCATACATGCTTTTGTCTAATGAGGGAAACTATAGGAAAATACCTTTAAACCATTTATATTGCTCACACTTTAGTCCTTTCACCACTTTCAACGCCGTGTTCACGTTGCATGGAAGTAAGGATCGAATGGGAAAAGTGTTTTAGTGAATTCTAGGCCCACATTTATCAAAGTTCTGTAAAGGAAATGTAGAAAGGTTCTTTGTGACCGTATAAGGATAAACATGTCGCTCTTACTATGTTCATTCACTAGTAGAAACCAACCAGAAAAGAACTGAGACAAAATAATAAGGAACCTTCGAAGAGAGAAACAAAAAGGAAAGAAAACCAAAGAAGGGAGGTCTGACTTCTGGTTTCCATCCTCACTCAAATAAATGACGTTAATTTAACACCCTGATTTAGTGTCAGCCAAGCTTTATGATAGGCTGTCCAATAAAGAGCTCCGACATAACATCTAGAGGTCTAGTTTTAAAAGTTTAGCCACATTTTAATGGCATTGCGTTCAAAGCAAGCTCATAATGGAAAGGTTTGACGTGTCAGATGTTAAATAGTGTTTTTGTCATGTCAGTTTTGTATGAATTTGAATACTTGCCATATAAATGATTCTTATACTCCATGTTGATTTCACTTCACCTTGACTGCTGCAATCACTTCATGATCAGAGGTATAAAGTTGGATACATGTGTATTTATGTATTGAATACAATCTGGGTATCATCCAGGGGGATGAGAGTGACTAACTATATGGAAATGAGCTATTAGCTCAAATCTGGAATAATCCATCTCTTCTCTTTTCTGAGATGAATGTATTTGCATGCATGGTCCTTGTGGAAATAAATACATGATAATATAAATGGAGTCTACATATAGAGTCACACATTTAAAACACTAACATAGTTAAATAAGAAAGAACAAATACAGAGAGAGTGAAGACTTAATCTGCCCATACTCATCACATTCATTCCATAATCATTTAGCTGAAATACTATTTATTTTCATTAACCATCATAACTCAATCATTTCACAATTCATCCATTCTTAAAGGGTAGGGTAAGTTTGAGAAACCGGCTCGGCTAAAATAACTGGATGGCCTACCTGCCTGTCAGCCTTCCATCTGTGCACAAACTTATCTCGTGCCCTCATTGGTCATGTGCGCGTTCGTGTGTGTTGGAGGAGGGGCTCTGTGAGGAAGTGGCAGATTTGTTCCGGCTGTGTATTTTCAAATTATAGCACACTCGAGCTGGTTTCTCCAACATTACCTACCCCACCTTTAAGGTTAAATCAAAGGCCAAGTCAACCAGTGGTTTGAAGCAGGACGATCATTTTTCACACAAGAAGCTCATTGATTTATTTAAATAATTGTATGCATCGTCCCTCCTTTCTGAACGACTAATGCTGGTGCCACAAAGGCTCTGCTTCTTTTCCATATCTGTCAATACATTAATGAGGCACATTGGCCCCGTTACACTCTCTGCTGCCTGCTCTCTGGGGAGCTCGGCCTGCTGATGATTGCTCTGTTCTCCACAGAGCATACTGTAGCTTCCCTTTAATCATCTCCCTTTTTCAAACTTCTTCTGTCGTGGCCTTGGGGCGAATCACAAGCACAAACTCACCACTGTTTCATCAATATTCTGTCATTTCCCCCCGCACTGTGGGATCATTGTGTGATTCATTTTGCTCACCATGATACAACATACTGCCTTACTCTGTAGATACCATGGGACTGAACAAATGGTTTGAGGCAATATTATGTAAAACAAGCCGCTGAGTATGCCCCACTGTTAATTGACAGTACATCAATATTACATGAGCTTCAACAACATGAAGTGATTTGTCATTTATAAGATAAAAAGATCCTGATGAGCAATTTGAAATATGGACAAAAATACTGTTTAAGCCGGTAACAGTAACTGGGCTCTAAAAACACCTGCTTATTATTTTTAAACTATCGGGCTAACACAAATATCTCTTAAATCAATTATGTAGTTTATCTTTTTCTATTTGTGCAATGCATTTTGGGGGATTATTTCTCAGTAGATTGATGACACCTGATCAAATTAGCCTAAAGAGACCAAAGTGGTTGTAATTATGCGTCTCTTGTAACAACACATCTCCTTCTATTTTTGGAACAAGCATAATCTTTCAAGGTACACAGACACTCAGCGTCACATTGAATTACAGGCATGATGAATTATTTCCCTTGCAACATTATGAACACTTTTGAAAGTTGAAAATAAAGTTATGTCTCCAGGGTGTCATATAACTCAGCGATTAGATTTGTTCTCAGCTTTTTCTCTCTGACGTAAGGAATCAAAACTAACTTTGACAACACTGTCAGACAGTATGGCAGCAAATCAAGTATTGTAATTGTGTAAATTCATCAAGACTGTGTACAGTATTGTTTAAGGCAGCAGTTTTAAAATCTTAAAGTATGTGATAGGGTGACAGTGAAGTGATAAATATTCATTAATTTTTGTTTGTTTCCTGAATAGTATATTTATCCTCCCATCACTTTCTGTCAGATATACCATTCAAATGCATCTCACAGGATTTCCGCTATACTGTTCAAATCCCGGGCTTGAATATCAAAACAAATGCAAAAATAATGGCCGGTTTTGAATAACAATAGAACTCCACTTTATCTTAAGTATCTACTCTCAGGAAGCACCATAATAACAATATCACAGTGCTGTCACCGTAAGATATAAGAAAGATCTATGCGCGGCTCAGGCTGAGGCTTTGTGGACATGTCCGTGTTAAATCATGTCATAGTATTCTGCTGTGGCAGATTTATGTTGGGACATAATCAGATGTAATCAAGGGAAATAAGGAGGGTGGCTCCAGCTGAGAACTGAACAAAGGACAATAGCCCACAGAATGATGCTAAAAACGTGTTTTCCGTGAACACACGGAGTGAAGTCCGGCAGCAGAGGACAGAAACCACGGCTGCTCTGTCATATCCAACCTTGTTTTTTTGTTTGAAAGTGGCTGTGCTGTTTTCTAACCATGATTTGCTTTGGTCTACCATTCCAATCTTTGTGAGTAGTGCAAAATAAACAACTGGGCGATATCCTTCTAGTTTCATCTATTGTGAAGTCACAGAGGGGAAACATATTTTCTTTTCCCTCTCTTGATGGATATTGATTGGATGAAAACAGGCCAGACCAATAATGCACTCAGCTAGTTACCTGCTCTAAGCAACACTGCCAGTGACCTCTGAGGTGAGTGTTTCCAGACAAGGACAACATGAGACCTGACAAGTGGGGGGCAACTGCTACTGAAAACATTATCACAGAGGTCATTTACTTGGTATGCTTTGGGCTAGCCAATATTATTTCTACTCTACGCATTTTTTAATGTGCTAACAGTACTTTAGAGTCCAGATGGCAGGCCTTGGTTGAGAGAATCTGCTGTTTATGTGTGGACCTGAGCGAATGAGTTTATGACGTGTTATACACCAGATTAAATAGCCATGTCCGGGGACATGCACCCACAGGGCGTCGGCACCCTGATACTCGACACTGTGGCAGTCATTCTGTAGGCCTCGTGACCGCATAGTGCACCCAGACTTGGGGAGGAGAGTGTATTAGTTTTGTAGGATTGACTCAGTCAACAATATAAACTTGATCAAGAATGTGATGAAGAGGCAGAGTTATTCTGACTGTGGCCTTCCTCCCTGTGAGAAAGTATTCAGCCTGTCCTCAAAGTGGTCACTGGTCAGGGAGAGACTCATGGCATCGCCAAGGTCTTGGTATGAGCACAACCGACTCCCTGACCTCTGTAATTGAGATGCAGGAAGAATACTGCATTCGTATCAAATGAAAAAACTATTTTAATGCAGACAGGAGGAGCAGCTGCCAGGGAAAATAAGTTGATAGAGGAGTTGTCTGCCCCTTGTGGTTCAGTGGTGAGACCTGCTGCCGAGTCTAAGATTAGATTGAACATGCACTAATTTAGCTCAGACTTGCAGCAGATGGATATGCTCCATGTAGAGAAATGACGGCATCCCTAGATAGTTGCTTAAAAAATGTCAAATTGTTCATTTAACAGGGGGAGAAGGCGTGCCTAAATAACGAGAGAAAGGGAGGTTTCCCAGCTGACACACAGCCAGCTGTAGGTCAGCTTTAACATAGCTCTAAGCACGATGTGTTATGAGACTAAAAGTTAAAGAGATAGTCGTATTTTTACAGAAAGGCAGATAGCACGCCCGGGCATCATCCCACAGCCAGATAAGAGCTTCGACCGCTGACATTGTGCTGTTGCCAGGAGTGTGATTGCGGCTTCAAAGCCTGTGACACGTCAGCTTTTGATCTGAGAATAGGCAAGGGCATCCAAATACCACTGGTCAATGTACAGTTCGCTCACATGACCGTGCTGGGCTGAAAGGTGGCACACAGAAGCCGCTCTGTTAACGATAATCCGTGTTTGTGTGTGTAAAAACAAGACTGATAATAAATACTGGGAGAAATGCTTGGAGTATCTGTACACACAGACATTAAGCCGCTAATGCCTTTATCTCATTGCCTCACACTGTTTTTTTAGTACATAATTGTTCTCTGTCAACAATTCCTTGTGTTTGCTTATTTTAGATAGCTAATTCCTTTTGTGCCGTGGGTTAACATTGGACTGTATATCTGTTATATTTGACCAGGTTTTATTTGTAAAGAGAAGAATCAGAGGTGAGGCGTGTTTGTATCACGGCACGCAATATGTGTGAGCTGTAACTCATTATGGGCCTCTTTTCAATGCTGTTTACTTCTGGATTAATCTTCTGTTTAATCTGTTTGGTAAACTTCCTGTTTTCCTGTTCCTATGGATACAAAGCAGGAACAGAGAGAGAAGAAAATAATAATAGATTATTGATTTGATTACGCGTATGATTGAAAAAAATATTACATTAAATTATAATTGACAGACAAAAGAATAGTGCTAACAATCTTGCTGTATAGCTCATTCACATTGTGGTGCTATACAATAAAAACAATGGGAGAGGGTTGTGTTACAAGGAAAAAGAGGCCGAGCATACACTCTTATATCACATCTGAAAGAAAAACATGGGGCTTTTTTTCACTGAGCTTTTTGGAATAGGAGTCTGGTCTAAGATTACAGGTCAGCTAGCCATGAAACCTTCACTTTCACTTTGGACCGGT
Organism: Gymnodraco acuticeps; assembly: GCF_902827175.1. Classification (NCBI taxonomy): domain Eukaryota; kingdom Metazoa; phylum Chordata; class Actinopteri; order Perciformes; family Bathydraconidae; genus Gymnodraco; species Gymnodraco acuticeps. Next base: position 1,034,677 of record NW_022990014.1, read on the forward strand.
GGAGCAGATAGAGAGACAGAAGCAAGAAGAGAGCAGAGTATTGAGGGGGGGTGAGAGGGAGAGAGAAACAGCATGGTTCCTGACAGGAAGCATGGAGACAGAGGGCGGAGGAGAAGAAATATGTCACTGGAGGAAGAGTAGCCAAAACTACACCTTGCTGCAGTTTTTTATTTTTACCCCAAAGTTTATCATGAATCCCTCCTTGTTTTAGCTTAGTACCTTTTAAAGGATTAGTCGTGTGAGATTTTGTGTTTTTGGAATCCTTACCAAGTCCAAGGAAAAGAAAAAGACCAACGATACATTTTCATTTGATTTTCTCCAAAAGCCAAAGCCTGATATAAGTCACAGCAGTATTGTTCTGTTCACGGCTGATTCCTTTTTAATCGATTAATTCCTCATGCTGCTGTAATACTTACCTGGGCACCAAATGTGCATTTATCCCCAACTAACAATACTTAAATAAATAAACCACTTTATATTTCTGTAATTAACTACCATCTGCTATAAAACTGCAAGTCTTTTTCAACACTTAAATTGATTTAAATCTTGGGTTTGAGACTGAATCACATAGATGGGGTCAGAGAAGTCAGAAAGTATTGAAATATGTGTTTATTAAATGTAATATAAAACTGCCAGTACACAGTAAAATCTGGAGTGTTCATTTAACACTGATAAGGACCATATGTTCACTGGCTCAGTGTTAAAATGGACTCTTTAAGTGTTAAATTAACACTTAAGGGAGCGATTAACACTCTTCAATTTTAACACTGAGCCAGTGAACATATGGTCCTTATCACAGAGTGTTAGATTAACACTCCAGATGTTACTGTATTACAGTTTGTTTAACAAGAAATATTTTGGCGTGCATTTTCACAAAGTTGTATGGAACGGTATATATCATGCCTTTAAGAAATAGAGAATGTAGATGATCTGATGGATTAAACAGATAGAGGGCAAGGCCATGTGAAGCCCTGCAGGACGAGCCTTCCTCCTAAAGACCTTGTGAAAGTGCAAGAGATATGCATTTGTTCTTTTTTTCGTTTTACTGTGCATCAGTTTGAAATAGAAACACATCAAGCTTTGCCTGAACGAAAATGTGCTTATACTATTAACAGTATAATTAAAATATTTCATCTGGTTTTGTAAAAGAAAAAATAACAGTAGGGGAGTATTGTTGGGTTGATATAAAATCAACAATTTAATTATACCCACTGTGAAAAAATCACATAGAACAAATCTATTTTTTTCTGTATTATTAACAGTAATTTCCCCTGTTTAGCGTTCATTAGCAGTATTTAAAACAGGGGTAGTTTACTAATACCAATACTGTACATTTAAAATGTCCTAATTCTTTAATGTGTGTGTATGTATTAATGTTAAATATGGGTAATTAGATAAACTTAAATCCTTATGAAAATCTCGTGTACATATGCTACAAAATGTTTTTTTGTGGAGATGAAAGAAAACCAAATCCTTCGTGTCATGTTTAAAACATTATTCTGCTGTGCATGCAGTAAACACATCTGTACAGTTAAATTGTCCCAGCACTTAAAGGTAGGGTAAGAATGGAGAAACCAGCTCGAGTGCGCTAGAATTTGAAAGTACAAAAATCTGCCCCTTCCTTCAGACTACCTTACAGAGCCCCTCCTCCAACACACACGAACGCGCACATGACCAATGAGGGCACGAGATACGTTTGTGCACAGATAGAAGGCTGACAGGCAGGTAGGCCATCCAGTTATTTTAGCCGGGCCGGCTAAAATGATTGGTCTAGCTTTTTACAGTAGCCTACTCCGGCTTCCACAGATGACATTTTTTTGTATGTATTAATTGTCAAAGCATTTAATGTATTCATTGCTATCGGGATGTTAAGAGCATTCCATGGAATATAACAACAAGTGTTTCTGAAGTAAATTACCTACCCCACCTTTAAGATTCAAATGTTGACAGTGTATCTACTCATGAGGTCCTTTGAAGGAAATAGGAAATGGTATAATATAAAACAATCATGGTTCTCATTCATAACACTCCGTTCGATGTCTCACTATGGGATGCGCCTCATTCTTTCACACACACATACGGGTTTTGGGCCGAGGGCGACACCGTACTTCCGGTATCAACCATTTCACGCGAGGTGCATACAGAATATCATAGTCTATTGCCTTAATCAATATAGTCAACTCTAAAATACCACATATATGCATTGGCATGATAATATTATTGTGACAAGTGGGGTATTCACCTGGTGTTTCCAGAAGATAGACGTAGATGCCAAAATCGACCGAAGGCCACTTTTGAGGGTCGTAATTCCATACATTGTACATCCAACAACCCACACAGCTCTAGTTTACGCTGGTAACGACCTAGAGCACACCCCTCAAGTCCAGAGATGTAATCCGAAGACATGCAGCGATTTCTTCGGTCGTTAATTCAGAAAAAAAACCTAGTGCGCTCTGCCTGGCTACATTAGCTAGCTGTTTATATTAGCATCGCCAGGATTTTTGCACCTCCAGAAAAATGGCGTCTTTATAAAAAAATATATGGCGCGTTGTGGGTAGCTGTGACATCACTGTGTGTGAAAGAATCGCGGCGGAGCAAACAGAAGCATCAATCTCATTACGCCAATCCTGATTGGCTGGTGATCTTGACGTCAGCGTCAGGGAATTCACCCCCTATAAGTAGCTTGCGCCACGACGCATGCGTCATTCAAACACCTCTTCTCGCTTCAGAGCACATCTCTATAGTAGCCGGACAAGCTTAACGGTCCACAGACTGAACCCAAATATAACCATTTCGGTCGACGGGCGCTCGCCGGCTACTCCTTCTGCTTTGCAAGAAGACGGTAATACTAACGCCAGTTAGTATTAGAATCGACCTCGCCGTTTCTTTCCCCGGAAAGTAAGGTAAGGTTTTGATTTTTCTCAAGCTAGCTACGCACCTGTTGCTAGCTAGCTTCCCCTTACTACCGACACCACGGTAGCGAGGACGCTTTTCTTTTTCTCTCTCACGGAGGAGAAAAGGATTAGAAGTATATTGACACACCAGTCAATATTCTTTGAGAACAAAGGACCCACACCGTCCCTTTTTCTCCGTATTAAGGACGGGTTGGTAACACTTTTTCTCTCAACAACGTATCTGTTACGAACGGGTCCTCTCCACGCCACGAGGCGAACAAGAGGGACGCCTCTCCCCCTCACACCAGAGGAGTCAGGGACTCGGAGGCTCGGTCATGCGGCTGCGGGTTGAAGATAGCAGGCACAGACTCACACCAGGTCTGCTCGTCCTGCCTCGGGCTGGAACACGCCCAGGAGGCTATCGACAACCCCGGCTCGTGCGGGCATTGTGCCCGTTTCACCCGAAAGAGCCTCCACCGACGGCTAGCACACCAAGCTAGCTTGTTGGAACAGGACTCCCTCATGTCCACTGATTCGCCGTTTGGCCATCAAAACACGGGGGCGTCCGCCGCAGAGACTGAGCCCCTCACTGTGTCGGTCTGGGGCTCACTAACAGCGGCAGCTGCGGAACCGGGATCCCACGCCGTGTCAGGCCGGGACCCGGTGGCGGCAAGAGACGCGGGAACGAAGCCCCACGCCTCACCAGGCGGGAGCTCCCGGCGAGACCTCACCATGGTCTCGCCCTCGGAGGATGTCCTGGAATTAGACTACATGGAGGACGAAGAGGACACCTCTGAGTTCCTCCTGTCTTATTCGGATGAGCAAGAAGAAGATATCTTCATGTCATCGGCTCAAACGGCAAAGCCGGGAGCGATGGCTGCTTTCCCGGGCGATAGCACACTAGCTTCGCCCTTTCTGAGCATGGACCTGCAGGCCGCGTGTCAGCGCACTGTGTCCAGGCTAGACATCCCGTGGCCCGAAATGGCCAAGGAGACTGCCAGGTCCTGTTACGAGGGGAAACATTCTCCCCAAGCAACGAGGACAAGGAGGCAACTCCTCCTGGTCTTCCCGGAGATGTTGGATGAGGTGTCGGTCTCGTGGAGGGACCGACCCTTTAGCAACAAGGCCCCAATCCAGGGTGCCTCCTCCCTAGACTGCGACAGTATGGAGAGGCTCGGCCTGCTCCGCATACCGCCGACGGAACTGCTGGTGGCAGCCCACCTCCTACCGAGGATGGGTCACCAAGCAGGAACCCCACGCTGCCAGCGAAGGTGGACCGTTTCCAGTCGACCATGACTGAACGGTCCTACAGAGCCGCAGCGTTGTCCGCCAGGGCTCTGAACGTTTCCTCACTGCTAACCGCATACCAAGCGGAGCTCTGTGAGGATATGTCGAGTAATCCTGGACCGGCCGTTCTGGACGAGTTGGCCACGGTCACAGACATTTGTCTCCGTGTCCAACGCTGCGCCGTCCAGGCCACGGGCAAAACAATGGCGATCATGGTGGTTAGATGGCTCATCTCACCAACCTCCCAGACCGGGAAAAGGAGGATGTGCTTGACATGCCCATCGTTCCCGAGGGGATTTTCGGCTCCGCTCTTGCCTCCATGCAGAGGAGATGCGAGTCGAAAAAGAAGGAGGACGAGGCCCTCCACCTCTGCCTCCCTCGAAGGGCCCAGCCGCTGCCTTCGCAGCGGCAGCCCTTCGTCCAAGCTACCCCAAACCCTGCTCGGTTCAAAATACCGAAAACACAGAGGTCGCAGTCCGCCCTGAGTCCCCAGCCCAGGCAGGGGACAAGGGCGAGCTGGCCTAGAAAATCTCCGGTTCCGGCTGCAGCCCAGGCGCAGCCAACCCAGAATTTCGGCCAGCAGTCGAGGAAGAAGAAGCGAGCGGCGTGACAGCTCCTCCTTCTCCCCTCTGTGACAGAGCTGGAAGTCTACGGTTCCCCAGCTCTAAATGTGTTCCCGCCGCCTCGAGAGATGCCTCAACACCATCCTCAAGTCCGCATAAACACATTTCACACACTTATTGATTTTTCTGTCATAAAACATTTTCCGCTAACGCATCCAGGCTTCGAGCCAAGGGCGCAGCTCGAAAAAATGAAAAGAAAAACAATAAAAACAATAAACAGTCCGTCAACTGTTCCAGTGCCGGCTGGAGCTGTAAAGGCACCACCGTCACCCGCATGCGCAGTGCCGGCTGGGGTCGTGAAGGCACCACCGTCACGCGCATGCGCAGTGCAGGCTGGAGCTGTAAAGGCACCACCGTCACGCGCATGCGCAGTGCCGGCTGGGGTTGTGAAGGCACCACCGTCACGCGCATGCGCAGTGCCGGCTGGAGCTGTAATGGCACCACCGCCACACGCATAGGGGGTGAATTCCCTGACGCTGACGTCAAGATCACCAGCCAATCAGGATTGGCGTAATGAGATTGAGGCTTCTGTTTGCTCCGCCGCGATAAGGCGCATCCCATAGTGAGACATCTCACTTCATGTTACTCTGAGAACTGGGGTTATGTAAGTAACCTATAGTTTCCCGTGAGGAAATGTTTCTATCAACTGCCTTGTCAGCCCTTGTTAGCGAACCATATGTATCACTCCCTAATAACACATTACATGTCCTCATGGATTGAAATAACTATCACACTTCCTGATTAAAGTCATCTGTTAGGATGTCATGGAAAAATAAATGCACTGTAATTTCCTGATATGAGGCGACCGGGAGGTATTTGGCTTTCTATGATCTTCATTGTGATTTTTAATGACAATATTAACACTGTCAGTAATACAGTAGGCAGAGTGATAATAATAAGCTCTCTGCTTCCTCACATACCATCACCATACGGGGATGATTATGTGGACATGTTTGATGTTTATACCTATTGTGTACGTCAGTTTTTCATTAGTCCTCCTAATCTCTTCTGTTTCTATTGCAAGTATGTGGTCTTCATGCTAGACCACTCAACTTCCTGTGAATGTAAAGTTTGAAGAAAACATCACGAGTAGACATAATTGGTTTAAATCATGAATACATTTCTCACTTCTATTTCATCTATGTATTTGCTTTCTGGAAGCGTTCATCTGTCTCCCTATTGCTCAAAGACATAGTGCCATCTAGTGTGCATTGCAGCATGTTGCATGCCGAGGATGCTTGTTGCAGTCATATTATTTATTCATGGGCAATGCGCAATAAAGAGAGGCAGACTTTTCCCAAAGGCATTTTATCTTGTGAAAAGGCCTTTCCTCTTTATGTCCTTAAAGCATCTGACATGTGGGTATTTTATGTTCATCAGGTACTTTTTTTTGTTGCAGTTTTCCTTATACTAGGGAATTGTGTGAAACTACTCAAGTGATGTGTTGTGTGGATGGTTGAAATAGGAAGCATCCAACTTTCAGTCACTCTCTATAATGGCTATAAACAGCTTGTTTTTCCAATACTTCACAATATATATACAGTATGTGTGTGTAATAATCATAAGCCATTATTAGTCATCTCAGCCCATTAAAGAATATAATAAGTAATCTATTTACAGCCACAATAAATACAGCAGTGCCATGTTTACGAGAGGTGCTAATTAAATATGTGCATACACTAAAGATGAGTTCCTTATGCCCAGTTCAACTCACACTTGTTACAGGTATTGCCAACGAAGAAAACTGTGAATCTCTCACTTGTTAAACTTAACTTAATGTGAGAGGTTTAGTCAAACATTGCCAGTCAATCTCTTGCATTGAGTGTAGCTTTGACCCTCGGGGCAGTATCAGAGCCGCTGAAGTGCTTTGGCATCAGTGTGACAGGATTAACACATCAAAAGCCGAGTCGGGGCCTACAGCAGCGTCACACAGTCAGTACAGCACCTTTCATGTTCTGCTCAGGTTCACCACAATTTCACGTAAGCCAACAGCAAGTCAGACGGAAAAAGATAATGGGGCCAACCTGCTCCTATCAGGCTTTCCCTCAGCTTCAGTGAAATATGTCAAATTCTGTGTTTGATGAAAGATTGGAGTTCAACAGGCTCAAGTCAGGAAATGATATCTGAATATGTCACATGGCTGGGATGCGAAGAAGCATTTAAGTCTGACATTCAAGCTGAAATGATTGCTGCGAGCCTGCATGGTCTTACTTTCTCATGATGCAAACATTCGATAGACGTCGTGGAGGGAAAATTAAACCGAAATCATTTTTGGGGAGTCAAAGAGTTAAGATGTCTTAGGGTTGAATCCCAAGATGTATAATCCCTTTGATAAGATGTGGTAATAAGTGACGGTGGGGCAGGTTTATAATGAGTTTTCAAATCAGATGTATCATGAGTAACAGAGAGATTTTAAAAGACTAAAGCTCAGTTAGGACGTTCTTGACACAAATGCTTGTTACCTACTATTTGTCATTAGAAACTTCAAGGAGATATTTCAGTATTTTTCTAGCTTTTTCAAGGAATTTGGTAATTAGTAATGATGATGAAATGCTTTGCGGGCAACAGCATAATTAAAGGAATTGGGTATGCGAACGGTTGTCATCAGAAGTCAAGGAAACGTGTTGTTCACACTGCTATTTTTTTATTATTTCATGCTTGGGATGAATAATATCTTAAATAACAAAATGTCCAATGTGCTGCCAATTAATATGTAGCGTCTTATATTTGCAGCATTATTTACTGTGTGTCGTGTTTGTATGAATATGATATGTGCATCACTTTCAGCTATAACTCAAAGGCTGAAACTGCTCTATTGAAACCCAGACTGGATTTGATTTATCAGGGTTTTTCTCCCCACTTACAGTATGTAATGACCCCTGTCTTTGCTTAGGTGGTCGACATAAAAGAGAAACTGAAGCTGTCTAAGAAATGTTGGTCCAACCTGCCCGAGGCGATGTGTTCGGAGGACAGAGTGACCGCTGGAAATGCCAGCGATGAGGACTGCTGGAATGGACACACCAAGGGCAGGTGAGTGCACCAGGCCCGGGGCTAATGCAGGCTTAAACAAAAGGTTACTTCAAGTCCAAAGTCTGTTCAATTCAGTCTGATCGGACTAATCCTAGAAATAATAACCAGATTTGAACCTTATTTAAACAAAGCTGTGCAAGAGTAAGGCAGAGTTTGACTGTTATTCATCAACCAATACAATAACAAGTGACCTCTTTGGTTTGTATTCACCCTTTACTTTATATTGAAATGTAATTTTTAAAAAGCTTTCTACATTTCTGTCAGTTATATTTTGGAATTGTATGTGTTTTTATTCTTTAAAATGTGCAACTAGCATGGTGCGTCCGTCCCTGTTAATCTGATTTCATGTTTTGAGGAAAAAAGGTGCACAAGCAAAATAAATTCCCACCGCCATGGCTGAGGTCCCAGATGATTTAATCCTGTAGATTAGTGTTGGAATTGGCTGGTATTGTCTGAAAAAATAGATATGACAAAATAAATGATGCCCAGTGTTCATTAAATGTTGCATAACTCACTGAGATGCCAGAGGTTTGTTTTAGCCAGGATGACCCGGGCTTATGGAGGGAAATGCTGTGGTGCGGCAGGATTTGTGAAAGGCCCTCACATGATAGCCTGCTGCTTATTTATCAGACAGGAGCACAGGCAGCTGACGTGCTTACTCTGAAGAAATATATTACAAGTGTGTCTGAACATGATCCTCACAAGAAACATTACATGATTAGGATATATTTCACCAACACTGTTCTAACCTCTGAGAGCTGTTCTCAAATCTGTGAGAATTAGACCTCCAGTTTGAAATAATATTTATGTATCAGTACCCTTAGCCTTTCTCTAGTTCTTATTGACTTCAGACTTCTGATCAAGATAATTCTTTGCACATGAGAGAGCTCAGACTCTATAATCCTTTTGTCTAGTGTTCAGTGTACTCAAGTATAATCCATTCTTCAAAATTAGAAAACTAGTTTTGTTGTTTTGCTTTAAACAGAAAACAGGAAAGTTTATTTTTTGCATAGTTAATTCACATTAAAAAGTAAAATAGTACAAATGAAGAGATTTAACTGAAATTAAAATAATACTATCAAAATAAAAGTGTAGTGTTATTGACAGGAGAACAAGGCATTTCAATTGTTTGCCAGTAGCTTCATATCAAGCTAAAGTTAAATGTATTGAGATATTATATTTATTTGAGTGGAATTCATTCATATGTGTTTCTATTATATTTATCCCTATTTCATATTCCCTACCCAAGTTAAGAGCATTTATAAAAATCCCCAGCAGAGGTCGCCATTTCCAACCATGAAGTTATAATATTTACATGGTTTCAAATATTATCTGACCGAACTTCATTCCCATATGAAGTGTATTAAAGTTCCTATTTCAGTTTCACATGTCCTCTCAAAAGTGTATAAGCATGACTTGACCATGACTTGACCTTGACCAGATGTTCCCTCATTTGTTGTAAATGTTTCCACATCCAGCTACAAGTTTAGACCAATAACCACATTACATGTTTTCTCCAATAACCTACTATATTTGACATTTTTCTGTTTGTGTTTTTGACATTCTCTGCATTTCTTATTACATATATACTATACAACAACTTTTTGAGGGACATACTATGGCTTTTTTATGTATTTGATGTGGTTTACTTTACCATGACGTTTTTTGTAACAATTTGATTCGCTGTGACATAAAAAGTTCATATTATTGTATCTCAGTACCACAAATACTACTATACATACTTCACCACATACTATTACATCATTTTTTGTCAAATATTCATAGATTTTTGTATCTTTTTTACATGACATGCCTTATTCAATACACAAGGGAAAATGAAAGTTACACCAAACCAAAGCACTAACAGTTTTTTTCCAATATGTTTTTCAATGTTTTTGAACATTTAAAGAAATTGTCAACAAGCAAGTCTTGTGTTTTTCACTGGAAAGGAAATTATAGACCAATTAAGTTATTTTCTCTTTGACACTCACTGGATCCCTTTTCCTTTTAACAAGCCACATTATGTTTATTTTATTTGTTGCATTTTTTCCCTTAAAAGGTACTTTCCTGAAGTCCAAAAGGATGGACTCACCAACCAGGTGAATAACCCTGAGGTGGCTGTGGACATCACCCGCCCTGACACCCTAATCCGCCAGCAGATCATGGCTCTCAGGGTGATGACCAACAAGTTGAAAAATGCTTACAATGGCAATGATATCTACTTTCAAGACTCAAGTAAGCAATTTGTCCCTTTCCCATGCACACACCTGACAACATGCTACTTTTTGTATTAAGGCAGGAAATGTATTTGTTGGACCTGACTGGTCAAGTGCATACTGCAACTTGTCACTCATTTTGATTAGCTGTTAACTTTGAAATGTTACCTAACCTTGAGGTGGAAGTAATCGACAGAAGTAAAGCCACAAGAGGCACAGAGGGAGTAAATAACAGGCAGTGTGTCGAAAAACACTGTCAATGTCAAAATGGTCAAAGAAAACCTGATGAAGACAGAAGTAGAAAGATTCACAGTGTGAATAAAATACTAACATATTATCACTTGAATTTGATACAGAAAATGTAGTTTTAACCAAAACAGAAAAGCCAAAACAGTTAGCTTAAAGACACTAACATGCTGGCTGCAAAGAGCTACAAATGGGATCTGCAGAAAGTTCATACTTAGCTGGGGGTGTATTACTATGAATGACACTTCTCACATACACATAAGCCTCATCTCAATACCCCTCCTCGACTCCTCTCTTCCCCTCCTCCGGGGCTTGACCCGGAAATCGATCAAGACACGCCATTTTGAAGAACGTCCCAAGAGCTGAAATGCACACGGAGGAGTCGAGGAGGGGTATTGAGATGAGGCTATAGTCATTTGACCACTTTCAATAAAATACAAAATGTTAATTGTTACAGCCTCACGTGACTGTGAAGAAGTTCCTTTAACTCTCTATGGGGGATCTTTGTTTGCACAACTGGACCTAAAAACAAGATAGCTAGAGCATTCACTCTTATGCGTCAGAGGCTTCAATCTTTGGCGTAATCACATCGTCAGCTCGGATGAATTGTTGACTATTGTTTACATTTCCAGTGGTGTACTCAGTCTGCTTGTGTTTTGTTCTGGTGTTGCAGGTGATGAAGGCAGCGGCTCAGGCAGTGGCAGCGGCTGCACAGAAGCCTGCCCCACAGAGGCGGGCGGTGCTGCCTCAGAGGCCCCGGTGGTGGAAGCTGATCGGCGCGGGCCTGTGGACGACTCTGCCCCGCTCCGAGCTCCCTCTGTAGCGCTGCCAACCATTCTGGCCCTCTCAGCCCTGGTACTCCACCAGCTATGGAGATAATGCTGGAGGAACCGGCTAAACATGGACAGCAGGGTTTTATTTTATTTTTGCAGTTTTTGTATTCGGGCAGATTGGAGCTACAGTCATGCTGCCAGCCTCGAGGCTAGAAGAGTCTGCTCTGAAAAAGAGAGCAGCCATGCATCGTGATTTCCCACTTTCCCAAAGATCATGCAGTGCCATCCTTAGACTTGACATTTTATGGCATCACCTCTCCATCTAACACTGATGCCGACCCAACAAACTCTGCTTCAGAGATTTCTCGCACATATGGCAGGTATTAATGTAGTTCTCCATGTGGAAAAATATAACACGCACTTTGATTGTTTTGATTTTCTTTTTTACGCAAAAATTGTTTGTGCGTTTAAAAATGTTGAGAATGTGGTCACATAAGGTAACATTATATTTTAAAACCAAAACAGTGGATAATGACAGAAAATGAAGGAACATTTCTGCCTCAAATTTTTAATTGAATCCTTGTTCCATTGCCATTAAATCATGTGCCAATTATTGATTTTGAATGTTTTCATCATCATATATCCATGTTTGTTTTTAGAACAATCGTGTTGCTTAATCTTACTGAATCGTGTTGCTTAATCTTGTGTTTCACAGTCATTTCAACCATGGTGTTTGTTAGCTTAAGCGTATCATTGGTTTGTCATGGATCTGCTCTGTTCAACAGCCGCCTTGTGCTAAACTCACATTTTGTTAAAAGGGATAAGATTGACATTTTTGTATACTAATTTCCCTTGCAAAAAATTACAATCTTTAAAACATTCTGATATAATGCTGGTTTGTGTGCTTGTTTCAGGAGTTAACAGCCTGGACAGAATGCTAACAGTTACTTACAGACAGAGAAGGTCCCACCAGTGTAGAGTAATACCATCAAAGTGATGCTGGCAAACACATTTGAATCCACTCCAATATATAATGATTGATTCATAATGTCATGGTTTTCTTTTGAATTATATTATTTGAATTGTGTCTCCATAAAGGTAGTAAGCCAGTGTTAGCATTCAACAATTATTCACACCATCATTGACCGGTAAGCATACCTCTCAATATGAGGTACATAAATTATCCATTTCATGTCTTTAGATATTTAAACTATTCTAAACATACCATGCTGACATTATAAATGCCTTATAGGCACAATAATGAAAAATCATGACCTGGACATTGCCTTATAAAGGGCACACCCACTCAATACAGAATCACTATCACAATCTTGGACTGCTTGAATCTTGAAATTAACTTAAATTAACTTTTGGTAACATTTTCTTCGCCATCCTCAGAATACTCTACAAATATTTTCACAAATATTACACATTTTTAAACTTCAAGAAATGTTTAATATGAATATACAGTAACAAAAAGAAGGCTGAAACTGTTGCATATGTGATAATAGCCAAAGCGTATCCTGTAATTGATTTCACAGTTTGGATTAAAATATGCATTGTGTTTTTAGCTCTGCAAAACTGACATACTGTAAAACAGTAGTAAAAACAAGTGTTGCTATTTCTGCATATATATTAGCACAGTTCTTTAAAAGGCCAGACAATTATTAAGAAGTAGCAAACAGCACACAGTGGTTACTGGAAATGCAAAGAAAGGGCCCCTAAATACATCTGTAAAGCTCGACTGGTTGTGTCTGCAGCACAGACAGGCTGGAAGCCGACCACAGTCACCTGTGAAATGAGAATCTGTGCAGACCGGACAGGCCTGAACGCTCCGGTGCAGCTCCTCAGCAGAGCGAACTTACAGAGAATGTGAGAGGCCTGGCAGTGCTGAGGGGGAGGACAAAACCAGCCTGTTTGTTCTCTGAGAGCCAGCTCCATAACCACCAGGCCAGCTCAGCTTACATATCCCAGGAATTAACCAGTGTTCGCAGTATATCAGTGATTATTAGTTAAGCTTTTTCTTTATTGCAGTTTTATCCACATTGCAAGAACAAACATAGAAACAATTTTTCATTTAAAAGGATTCTTTATTATGGTCTTACAGGATGCCCTTTTTATGTTTTGTATCATTGAACTTTTAATGGTAATATTTTTGAAATAAAACTTTAAAAATCAATTGTCTGGTCAGAGAAATTATCTGACAAATAAAATTAGCAGGAAACACTTTAAGTCAACCTTTTTTTACAATCAATGCAATTCTGTATGAAGTTAAATACTAATGAAGGGACGTTTGATTGGAGTTTGAATCTTATTTCAAACTAAAAGGGGTGAATAACTAGTTAAAACAATATGCCTTATTGTTTTCCAGTGCAATTAAAATGATTGCATTTGTGTTTTGTTACTGTTCTTGAGAATAAATATTTATTAAAAACATTCCAATATATTTGTATTTGTAGTGGCTGTTAAAAAGACATTTTAAAATATAAATGTAAATTAGCTTTTGCTTTTAGAAGCTCACTATGCTACCAAAACAGTTAAGCAAACATTCATTTTGATTGGAATTTCTTTCTTTTTCAGATGTAATCATTAAATAATTGTTCTGATTTAAGATTTGATTTAATATTTCAAAGTAAAATGTAAGTTAATATTTAGGGTTAATATTGTCCTTTTGCATCAGAGTAGGGCATACAATACATTGGCTGCTCCATTTCTTTCAGGTATGTAAAAGCATTGAAGTGTTTTTCAGAACAATGGAGGTCTAGGCTTCCTCCTCTGTGTACTTTCTATTTGTGAAGTCTGCTTTTATCAGAGGTTCAAAGCCTCTGTTTCTTCGTTGACGCAGGTAGAGCACGAAGATAAGAAGAAGCGCCAGGAGACCGATGAAGACTCCCCCCAGAGTGGAGCCCAGCACAAACACAGCCGGCCCCCCTTCATCTGAAAAGAATAAAGCATAGGTGGAAATGGAGAACTATTTGCAGCAGAAAAACAAAACAAATGTAAATGTCAGTCCTCGTGATAAGATGTTCAAAATTGTGATTTGATGAGGCTTATTATAATTGACAACAATGACTTCTCAGCTATTAACCTATACTTCAAAACTAACTTTAAAACCCTTTGTTTGCAACAGAAATTGGCAATTTGAAAACACTCAACTACCCAACAGAAAGTGCAATGCCTTTCACAAACATGTATTCTCAATCTTAAAAAAAAATGATGGTGTTAAAGAAGGATAATTAGTATTTTGCATCATGATTGTATGCATTCACGTGACACAAGTTTCTGACCTATTTTACCAGCTATCATAAAGATTAAAAACCTATTTGTCACTTACTGTATGAGCATAAAACAATTCTGAGATTGAACTAAATAATAGCCTTAAAGTCTTATCTGAGCTCAGGTGGAATTTAAAATATTTAAAGAATCTTGATCTGATTAAGCAAAGAACAATTCAGTAAACAGTTTAATTGGTAGACTTTAGGGGTGTAAGTAAGCAGATTATGTTACTTTTGGTTGGAGCCATGCTAGCTGTTTTCCAGTATCTGCGCTAGGCTAATCCAGCCTCATATTCAACACACAAATACAGTGGAGCTGATCTTCTCATCTAACTTTGGTAAGAGAGTGAATAAGAGTATTTCCCAAAACAGTAAGACTTGCTCACCATCAAGGGCAAGAGCATAAGAATATCCCAGCTCCTCAGATGCAATATAAATCTCCTCGTTGGTGATGGGAGGAAAGAAAGGAACCATGTTGAAGTCCCTGTTGTGACCAATGGGGGCCATCTCATCGGGGTAAGTGGTGTTGGATGGAACAAACCTTCTCATCCACTCATCAAAAATGGCATCAGTGAAAGCGTGGAGCACCTGCGAAATAAACAACAAAAGAAAGTTAAACCGTGGTGATTTCAAGGAAAGACAAATCCAATGTGTCCTTTCAGAGTAAACCATGAAATCAGATTCTCACCAGAAATATGGGGTCGTTTGCTGCAGAATGAGACAAAGCGCTCGTTCCATTCAGCATGGAGTGGACCAGGTTGTGAAGGTTATTGACCGAATCATCCATTTCACCATTTGGTTTCTCGTACCCTTCCAGAGCATTTCTGTGGGTCAGAAAGCACAAAGTCTGTTGGGTTTTGCAAAAAAATAGCAGGTATACACTTAAAATGACAATTGATAATTCATTTTTCAGTTTAGTACCTAAAACTGAAGGATGAGTTGGTGAAGTATGGAGGGCTGTCGAAGTCTCTGATTCCCAGACAGCTTCTGACGTCGGTCATGGTGGGCAGAGACGTGTTTGCCCTCTCCATTATCCCTCTCTGAATGAAACCCTCACCGGTGCCATTACACAGAGTCACGAGCTGATTGTACTCATCCAAACTGGAAATTAATCAAATGAAACATTAAAATGTGATTTCCAAAACTAAAACATGCATTAATGTGCCTGATTGTTTCATCATTATCAAACCATTAATGATATGGTCTGTTTACTCTCCCATCATGCTTTTGGGCTTACTTGTTACACACCACGCCCCATCTGGAGAACCTGGACTGGTTGCTGATGAGAGACGGGTTTTCTGGGTTTCGGCCCCCCAGCAGAGAGTCGGTGCACACGTCACACTCACTTTGGCCTGTGGCAAAGTTCCAGTACGGGATCGCAAAGTTCTCATTGCCGGTTAATCTCTGCAGACAAATGTTTTGATATAAGTTTACATTATTAGTAAAAATGTTTATTAGGGTCATCAACATCAACACTTTTGACGGTCCTTTCACAAGCCCCTAACAACTTCACTTCACTTCAATTTAGATCGAGTCAAACACTTAATATCCTCTACTTTTCTCTCGCATTTTTCAAATGTTGGACCAATTGTCTGATTCTTTAAAATCTTCAACATTGACAACAAATTATAACTAACTTGGATGGACAGTATGGGACATTCAGAAACACTTGTTTTTTTATATGAATAACATATATTTAAGGCCGGTAGCCTCCTCCTCAGTCACCTGTGGAGCTGTGTATTCACCAAAGTGTTAT
Source organism: Gymnodraco acuticeps (assembly GCF_902827175.1). Taxonomy (NCBI): domain Eukaryota; kingdom Metazoa; phylum Chordata; class Actinopteri; order Perciformes; family Bathydraconidae; genus Gymnodraco; species Gymnodraco acuticeps. Next base: position 1,050,777 of record NW_022990014.1, read on the forward strand.
TGAATGATAAAGTAGATAATTGTGTTGTTACTTTAACAACTTGTAGAACTTTTTTTTTTTATTAAGCTGTGGTCTGGAAACAATATCAGACACTGATATGCCAAGAATAAGTATAAGATAATAAAAATAAATTAACAATTACAAATGTCATGCGAAAGTACACATACAGTATGTAGGAATGCAAAGCTGATCACCCCAATGAGAATTATAGTTTACAGCGCCAAAAGACTATTCACACCCAGTCATGCCAGAACAACACAACTTGTTCTCCAAAGTGTACACATACCTGTAACTCTCGTTCCAAGCTGAGGAGGTGATATCTGTGCCATGTGATGAAAGCTGGTCCTTTGTGTGAGAAATCAATGGCTTTGAATGGACGACCTGGACCTGAAAGGGAAACACAGTGTGTCATGAGCTCTATGTGATCACAAGGTGACCTCATTATGTCACAAAGACATCATGCTGTTAAATATACTGTTATATGTAATATAACAAACATTTTAATCAAGCAACCAAATACTTTTGATGTATCACAAATAATTTCCATCATACAAATCCAACATTTCCAAAACTTTTCAGTGTGTTTTAAAAAATATGGATTAGGTCCAGACATCATAATAACTAATCATTTTGGAAATAGTAACAATAGTTTTAAAAGAAATGTGACCATGGTCTTTTACCAATAAGCGTGTCCCGGACAGAGTAGTAATGCTGCCAGACAAAGAAGTCGTAGATGGAGATGTTAGTAAACTGGGGCTCAGTTCCATTTGGTCCCAGGAGTCCCAACCAGTGCTGGGTGGCAATGACGTAGTCTGGTTGGGTGGTGGCCTTAGACAGCTCCAGGACATTGAGGAACTCCTGGAGCTCCTCGGGGGTCAGGGAGTGGATGTTCTTCCTCACAACAGTAGCTTTCCTTTGGTCACAGTTTGGTCCGGTCCAGCCAAATTTGCACTGACCACAGTCATAACCTGCAAAGGTACCTGCAACACACAGAGAAAACTAACATATTCAATCATGCTGATGCTGTTTTATGTTCAGAATGAGCCATTTCTGGAGTTAAATGTTTGAAAACATTGTGAATTACTCACCAGTGCATCTGCAAGTCTGATTGAAGAATTTGGTGGGCCACCTCTCTCTGTCATCAACATTTCTTAGTCTGTACGGACCTCCCCAGGGTTTGTTGTCCACTCTAATAGCCGCGCAGCTTCCTCTCCCCGACAGAGAGCCGCACACATTGGCAGGATCTGAGCCCAGAGCAGGGCAGCACAGCTTGGACACAATCCCCTCCACTGTGCAGCACACTCGTGGAAACTGAGCATCTGCAGGCTCAGGCCAGAGCAGCAAACAAAGCAGACCAAGACCCAGAGCGTTCATCATATTTCACCAGTTTGTTTCCTCCAGTCAGTCGTGAAAAATCAGTTTGTACTTCAACTTTCAGCTGGTAATAAGGCCAATTAGTTCCTCCAGAAGAGTGTGGAATCTCAGTCTGCTACGGTCCCCCGTTGTGTATCTTCAAATTAGATTCAGTGATAGTTTTAAATTCTGTGTAAACATCACTTAAAGCCGAATCATGTAGTGTTCCAGTGGGTTACATGCATATTAAGAAAGCCTGTGATTTCTGTTCTTGCTTAAATAGAGCTGAGGAGGAGATTAAGCCTTGGTCTTGTGATCATCACCTGACAGCAGAGCTGTGAGCTGTGGTCTGCACTAAGATCTGGATGAATACCAATAAACTGCCTGAAGGGACTATAACATAAAGTCACTATGTACCAAAAGACTTGAATGTTTGCAATAGTTATACGTAAAATGGCAAAAAGTGGATAAATAAGAGAGAGCAAATTAGTTTGATTTTCTGCCAACATTATTCAAATACAACAAAGAAATTACACACTAATTAATTTGTTGAGCCATTCACAGCTATGTAAATGCAATAACAGTTGGAAAAGTCCTCTTTGGGGCCAGAATAAATGGCCGGAACCCCTTCAGTAAATCAGTAATGTAAATTGTATGGCCGATTATCCTCTTAATCACACCATCAACTCAGATTGTTCATGGTATTGGGTCTGATTATCTTTTTGTTCCATTTGTCAAACGTTTCGCCCAAAGGTGTCAGCTGACACCCTGTGATGTGCATGTGAGGTGATTAAAGAGCAACTTTAGCAATTATATGGTATTCTCTTTCAAACACTATCCATATATTATATGCAGGGATGAAGAAGTACATAACAACAATACTGTACAGCTTTGATGCACTTATATCTCCCTTCAATATTTTAATCAAACTAATACTTCTATTTTACTCCTTTTTACAGACTGGGGTTTTTCAGTGAAACAAGAAATAATCTTCTACAACACAATACCTATAAGATTAAACAACTGGTTCTGATGCTTTGGCTTGTGTCCCTTTAAGACATAAGACATTTTCCCTCTAAACTTCTCAGATGTTTTTAATTTACATTCAAGTCTAAGGAGGTAATACAATCTAGATTTTAGATTTGTTCTCTATCCTGCCCCATTAACTTTCTTACAACTCCCCAGGTGTATCTGGTGATATATAAAGTCTGATGAATCAGTCTGAACAATCTTATAACGTCACATTAGATATCAGTAATTGGAAGATTTGACAGTAGAACAAGATGTACATGTTTATACTTTTGACATTTAAAGCATATATCGCTGAAACATTTGTTCCTTTTGGATTTGAATACCGGTAACGAAAGATTTAGTCTCAGGTAATAAATCAATCTTGTGTTTTTTTTAATTGTATGTCTAATCGGACTAAATAAATAATTAAAAAACACATGAATGCAGTCTATTCAAACTGAGATTATTTTTAAAATTGTTGCTCAGTGTGCGATCAAATAACATTTTGTTTCATCAATCAGCACGGACATCTATATTACAGTGCATGCCTAATGAAACCTAAACAACAGTGAGCAGACCAAAAGGCTGTCTTGCTTCTTCCTAGAACATAAAACAAAAACCTTCTGTGACAATAATTCCTAGAAGATGTGAGAATGAGTACTTCAGAGAATGACGTCAATGATGCTGAGAATTCATGAAAGGCTGCCATTTGAGCTAGTGTCGTGTTCACCGTCACCAGTACAGTTTGAAACTGAATTCAGGGAGGTGGACACGTCAAACACAACATTTGTATGGATTGTCTCTCTTGTATTATCACCAGTTTGTATTTAGTTGTTTCTTTGTGTATGTTTTTATTTTTTCTTTTATTCGTTTTACAAAATATGTTCTCTTTTGAGTAATAAAGTAAATGTTCATTTAAGAAAGAGAAACCAACCATACAAATTGTATTTATAAAAAACACAAAGGGGATTATTTTAATTTCCTCCTTTTCCTGATCTCAACCTTTACATGGAAATCCGTCACCACACACAGATTCACACTCGAGCATCCACACTTGTGATTTACAAGAAACATCTTCACTTGTTCTTAACTTTCGTGTGAGGTGATGATCTCTGTGCATGCACATGATTGTTGTCGATGCCTCTAAGTAATACTTTTCACTTGTTTCTGTGAATCAGCCTTTGTTCAGGAGCAGGAGGTCTACTCATAAAGGAAGCTTTATGAAGGGAGAAACTCCTGATGCCTTTTGAATGATGCTATGCCACTGCATAGCATCACTGGCATGTGACCTCTGTATTTCACCACACCAAAGAGAAAGCCAATGAGAGTTCTTCACACACTTTTACTTGGAACGGTTGTTATGGAACTATAAGGTGAATTAGCTGCTCATCATAACTCACCTCTTCATTTTTACACTCATAATTCAATCATATAAATGTATTGATTTTCAAGCATTGAATCAAATCATTCTGTCAACTCATATCCTATAAGAACATTATTTCACTGCAATTTCAAAGAAATACAACAGTTTAGCTTTTTTATAATAATAATCCTGGTTCTGTAAAACTATAAAGATATAAATCACATAACCTTTTCTTTTTTATGATAATGATAAAGAGTCCAAGTCTGAAACACCCTAACAGTGTGAGAGTCGGCACATGGGACAGACATAAACACGGCCTGATGAAGAAACTCATGTGTGATCATGTGAGGTTCACTGCTCTCACAGGATTAGCAAGTGGAATTCCTGGAATTAGTCATTTCAATGTTTCTATAGGAATGATTTCACATTTATGTCAGAAAAATGTCCTTAACTGTGTAACTGAGAGGAAAATGGATGCTCAGGTCAGAGGTGTGTGTGACTAAAGAATTTAACAATGACTTGTTGTTCATCAACGTCATGGCCTGTCAAGGAAACAAAAATAATATGTTGTGTGTGTAAAAAAGCCTAACCCAAATCATCTTAAAGAGAGGATAAAAGCAAAAGTTATCAAATTGACATTCATGCCTTCTGTTGACATGTCCGGGACATCTAAAAGGTAAGCAAACTAAATGAGGAGAACAACTAAAACTATCAGGAATGCCGACTCTCTGGACACTTTCAAAAAACAACTCAAACACCATCTGTTCACTCAGGCCTTTGGCCTCAGCTCAAATGCAGTACCCAGCAACCTGTTCTTTTTCAAACCTGTGTATCTGTGTGACTATTATTATTTTGTTTGTTTTGTTTGCCATTGCAAAGCGTCCTTGGGTCTCTTGAAAGGCGCTATATAAATAGAAATTATTATTATTAAAACTCATGTATCTGATTCAAGATGCATTCCTTTGAATGCAGCACTTTCATGCTAAACAGAGATTATGAATAGCAGCTGATAGTATCTGTCATTCTTGTACAACATTAGAACAGAAACATAATTGTAAATAAACATAATTTGCTGACATTAATAGGTATACTATATATATTCATAAACACTGGATTAGTAACTTTTTGTGATAAAGCATTTTAGAGGTTTTTTTCAAATAGCTTGTTATTTATGTTTACATTTTTATTCAATAGTTTTAGCCTTTACATGTTTCGTAAGGATATATAAACTCAATTCACTATATTTATTCAAAAATATTCAGAATTCCATAACACTGAAATACACCAGTCATCTCTTGCTTAAGTATCAATGTCATTTTAAATTATCTTAACAAAATGATTTTTCTTTCAGACATGTTGGTTCTTTTTGGTCTCTTTTTGTATACCCAAAACTGACTTAAAATGTGTAAATGAACAGAATCCATTATCCCTCCTGAGACACAGGATGGTGCCAGAGAGCCATGAAGGGAAAGCCTTCTCAAATAGACGAATGGCAAGATGCTTGAGTGACTAATGTATTTAATGAAAGGAGTATGGCTTTCATTATAAAACATATTTTGTATTGAAATATCTGCTAATCAGTTTATAATAATATAAGAATAACTATTAACATCGTTTTATTATTAGCAAATAATCTTTTAAGGTGACATCAAAGATATTTGTATTACAAAAGAAACAAAGGAATCGTGGAAAGAAACATTTTGTATCAGCGTTTCACTTATGAGGTATAAAACTCAATGCATCTATTCACTGTCTATTCATTTAGAGTTCCTCTTCTCAGGTCTAACATAAGGGTGATCATAATAGTGTGCTTCGAAGCAGGACAAATGAAACCATTCTGTTAATAGTCTTTCAAAGAGAGGTGATTATTCATTTGTTAAATGATATACCTGTTACCATGTGGATAAAGAAATGCTTCAATTTTCTTGACAGCTCTGTGGAAATTGCACTTAACACCAAACCCACTCTGCATACATTTTATAGGAATATCCCGTAGCGAAACAAGAGAAGGCCTTTTATATTTTTTAATTGAAGCCTCTTCAGTTACATTTACAGAGAACTGAGCTCAGTGTCCTGGAAACTGTCTAAAAGCAACCAATTCATACGTTTTTGCTGGATTTTGTTTGCTATTATTTCATTAATGATGTGTGACGTGAGCGACCACTCGACAACCCCTGGTGGGCTTTTGGTTTACTTCTCCATATTCATTATCCTTTTTGTTGTTCTTTTAATTGAGCACTAAATGTAATGTGTTTGTGAAAATGCAAATAAACTAAACTTTTATTAAAATGAAGGAGAAGGGAGTATGGGTCATGACTCATGTAGCCTATCTGCTGTTTTGGTCCAATCATTTCAAGGAAACATCATGTAAACAAAAATATAAAATGATAAAAGAATAGGCAGCAAAAAAAAGGTAGTTTTAGTTTATAGCTAGTTTAAAACATATCACAGTACATGTGATTGCTTGTAAATTACATAAAGTTCAATATACATTTACAGTACTTTATGACAGCTATTGAACTATTTTTACTTTATCAACATACCTGTAATCAACCAATGTCTGTAATTATTCCAACATTGGGAATAAAATATTTGCATTTAAAAAAATCCAGGCATGGAATTTTTTTAACAACTCTATATTGATTAAATATACTTTGTTTGATTAATCTCTTTCACAAAGTACATAATCCTCTGTTTACTGTATGTCACATTATAAAACGGTCTTTATGATTAATGTTATCGTGATTAATTGTATTAATTTTGTTTACATTTCTAGTTTTGGCAACCACAAATGTCCGAAACAACATCTTCCTATTAACATGTTGACAGTACATGTAGTAACTATGGAAGTATGGCTCCTTTACTTTCACTCTGAGTATTGGGTAGTGTGAGAGAAGGAGAGATACTGTGCACACAGAGAGGGGGGTGCAGTGTCTGTAGATAATAGCAGGGGGCAGTGTTGCTGTTCCTGCTGGCCCTGGTTCACTGCAATGACTGGCCCAAACAGTTTGCCTTTCCTTTCCTCCAAGAAATATGCCATGAAATAGTCTAGGATTGGACATCTTTGTACTTTAACTGTCACCATTTCAAATTTCAACCATGCCAGGCGGTGACTGACAGTATATACAGTCGGCTGGGTGGTATGCTGTCGTATGAAATGACTAGCTGCATAGAGTTTTAATCCTCTTTAAGACTCCTATCCATCTCTACATTTATATCTAGGGGCCACATATCCCTCTGCACTAGTTTGTACTTGTAAAGCCCTCTCTTCTTCTCTTGCGAAGTGATCAAATTATTCACTGGAAAATACGATTAATAGTTATGCTGCAAAACATGCTTGAGGTCAATTATTTGGAAGATGCAAGTGATAAACTCATTACAGTATAAAGCCAATTCAAGGACAAGCAGCATGAAGAACTGTGTTGTAGATTAATTGCCATTAAAGGTCAACATACGTTCAAATTGACAAAGATGCTATCCATTTTTTATCAGAATGAAGTGCGCAGTATATGGGAAACCTATAATGCTCATTACATGCATTTAAATGAGTTTCTCCTAATTACTAATCAGTCTCTTGTACCATTAGAGATGGAAATTAGAAATACAAAACGACCCTTAGGCATCATTCACTGAGAATATATCAGTTTACTTTGTTGCTTGGCATTTTAAAACCTTCAACCTTCAAAACTTTCGCTAATATTAGAATAATCCGAAGGCGGGAGAATCACTTTTTATTACTTAAGCTGAAATGTGTATTAGTGTGTTACAATAAATAACTATTGTGTGTTAATATAACAGAGTAGTGTGGTATATTTGTGTTCATAAACAACAACAAAACTAAACATCTGGGTCTGAAAAATAAATACAAAAAAACTATACTGTTTATTTTGCTATGCCCCAATCAGAATATTGGCTAGACCCTTCAGTGATTCTTTCTTCAGTGATTCCCGCCCACCTCTCTGGCAGCTTACCGATTTACATTTGAGCATAATGCAGGCATTAGAGGAGGCACAAGGCAGCCCTGATAAGTTACAAAGTGCTCCAGGGGTAAACCTCGTAAGAGAGGGTTTGGAGTTATTTACAGCGTTCAAATCCTTCAAAAATTCATGTCTGGAGGATGAGATTGGTTTTGCAGTTGATGCTTTGCACACAAAGCAAACACAATGCATATGGAGGGTGTTTAGCTGTAAATGACCAGATGACATTAATTCTAATTGACTGATCTCATCTCATGCTCAGGACCAGCGTGTATGATATTGCTCAGGACACAAGGGTCCTGTCAAAGCACAATGTTACACACAAAGCAACAAACAGAAACACTAAGATTGGCTTAAGAAATGAGGAACACAGGGGGCTAAAAATGATTTCTAAATGCAATTTAATTTTCAATGAAGCAATACTTAAATTGTATGGCATTTTCTATTCAAAGATATGTTTTGATTGTGCAATTCTCATAATAAGAGTGCTCAAAAATTGCAAAGCCATTACAAAGGAAGTTAAAGGCAATGGAATTCATTCTTATCACAAATGCTTTCTGTACAGTTGTTCCATTTGAAATGCATTTAATTGCAAATAGAAAAGAAGAGAGAGAAAGCCAACAATGCGAGGGTCTGAAGCATTTTTCTCGTCTGCTTTGAGTGAGCGTATTCAAATCTAAGCGGGCAGACAATGAAGGAAAGGAATCGTGCTCTGAATAGCCTCTCTCTCTCTCCTTTTCATTCCCAGGCCAATTCACAACCTTCCTCTTCTTTGCTGTTAGGGGCGGGCTTTCCACTCGCAGCTCAAACTTCCTCTGTAGAACAACACCTGATAGCAGTAGCAGCACACATGTAGTCACTATTCATCATGTCAATGTGAGAGACCTGCGTGCGAGTCAGGGGTCCTCTGTAAATACCGTTTATTACAATCTTCCTGACATACATGCAGTTCATGTTGTGTTTTCATAGAGCTGTTTACCCACTCATTTGACAAGGATGCTGCTCCTCGCCTGCATCAGGCTTTGCATTTCCAGGCCCTTCCTCTAAAGCCATGGCCAAGCCCTGACCCAGGATCCCTCTCCCCACTCCTTGCACTGAGGGGAGGAGTATCTGGGGATCACGGGGCACAAAGTGCTTGAAGCCTGTGTCTTTGTTGGGGCAAGCAGGGAGAGAACACCCCCAGCAGATATGCTGACAATCTCATGAGCAAGAGAAGAAGTTGAAGCAAGAAAGTGCACCCTTCAAACTTTCCAGTGCAGTGCTAGGAATTCTATTTTTTCTCAACAAAGATTTATACATATTTATACAAGCCCAAATACTGATAGGAAGGTGGTAGGGAAAAAAATCTTGGAATTGCAGAGGTAAACTATATGTAAATGCCATAAAGTAATAGACTTGTAGTGCAAATCACACCATTTTATCTTTAATTTTGCTTTCGTACCCTCCCCTCTCCCCCCATCCTCTTTCCTCTGGCTTAAAGGTGCATCAGAGATATGCATTTAAGCATATTCAGAACACGGGGCGTGAAATTAAATGTGTGGCAGAGTGAGAAAAATATACAGACGCTGGAGATGCCTTAAAAATAGTCATTTATGCAGATGGAGAGGAGTGAAATCATTTGCAATGGGATGACCCTCTCTCCAAGCATTTCTCCCCTCACTGTTCTTCCCTAATCTTGCACTGTATCTTCATTTTTCATTGAACTTGCCAGTTTGCTGCTAAGCAGCCTTGTAGATAAGGCAAAGTGCTAAAAGGAGACGACAGAAGGAGCTCAGTGGGCCCGTTTCTATTGCACTTTCACCCAAGGCAATGGGCAGAATTTAACGGATTCCTTCCAACATATGTTTTTGCCAGATAAGTAAACAGTGTGTGTCGGAAATGAAAAAAAAGCATTTGCAATTTAATGACATTACAGCTCCCAGCTTAGCCCGCCGTGCTGCGAGGCGAGGAGCAGAGAAAGGGGAGAGCGGAAGAATGGAACCGGGTGTCATCAATGTTTTTTTTTCTTTTCCCTTGCAAGAAGCAGCACTGAATTCTTCTTATTCTTTTCAAACCCCTTCCCTTCTCTATCCCTTCCTGCTATTTTGTTCTCTTGCCCATAGTTTCCTCGCCTTTGTTGGAATGAAATTATCTATTATTTTATTCAGAAAAACTTGCCATCCCCTGCCATTCTACCCTCTCCAGCATCTGATTCTCACCGATTTCCTGAGCTAAAAAGAACATCTCTCTATGGCCATGGGTGCTCTTCCTCTCTCCTCTTCTCCCTCTATCTCTCCTCCACACCCCCACCCAACCCTGCTTCCCCTCCTTTGTCTGGCTTCATCAAAGTGCAATAGATGCTTGGCACAATAAAGAGTAGCAAGCCTCCATGTTGTCACAACGTTCAGACCTAATGTGAGGAGCAATAGTAGGGGATGAGTAGGAGAGAGGATCCCCTCAGAGTGAGTCTATATTTCAGTGGCAGTGAACGATCCATCCATCCCATGTGAAACTCAGTGATTTCCCTCCTTTCTCCCTGCCGGCTGTCAGGCAGCTGCCTTATTATAGAAGGCTAATTGTGCAGGAAAGCAGATTATGAGAGTGGCAGGATGTACTCCTTGACCATGTGCTAATGTGATGACAAGTTTGGGGACCCTCTAAGCAAAAAGCGTCGCACGCCAGGGCACTTTTGGCACTGGCTATAATCTGCCTTTGGTATTAACTCAGCAAACCGGCTTGTTTGAGTATGGATCAATCGCTCGCTCATTATTTTTACAAGAAAGCTTTATATTCAAGGCGCTTTCCTGGTGTTGATCTCTCATTAACCATGCTATGAAAATGCACTGGCAATCCCTGTGTAAGGGATACGTCACCCCAGGGCCCAGGCTTGCAGAAGCATGTTAAGGAGAAGAAGGGGCAGGAAATGTGGGTCAGTTGCCTTAGCCAAAACTTGAATTTCAGGTTTTGCTTAAAGCCCCCCGCTCGGCTTTTCTCTTTTAATGTGTTTTTGTTTGGCGGTGTTATGTTTTAAATGTCAGCCCTGGAGCTGTCCAGCAATTTAGGAGGCACAAAAAGCCATGTCTCAGTATCGCTTCCAAGTGTTCATGTTACCTCTGTAATCGCTGCTGGCTGCAACATTACACACTCTCCATTCACTCGTGGTCTTTTATCACCTCTGAGTGTATTGACTGTACAGGCAAAAGGTTGGATAGGGTCAGAATGAGGTGATAATATTACAGGACAAATAGAAATGCCTGATTTGCCGTGTTGAGTGGAGATATGGGATTATTATCCGCCTGCCACTAAACTAACTTATTTTTCTGAGCAGAAAAGACCTGACATGTGACACTGGATGCTAAATCTGCATGAATTGAATTAGCTGTCAAGATGTATTGTGCATCAAATTAAGGGGGGAAATATTTCAACCTGTTTACACATTTCTTATACAAACATCCAACAATCCACGGTGCTCAGACATCCGTTTGTCTGACAAGAGATCATGATGCATGTGCTATGAAAAATAGAGGATTGTGCCATGTTTGGCTTCAGTGTGCTGGCATGGTGAATGACGCAACAGGAAAATGAACCTGACAGCACCAGGCAGCGGCTCTGCATTTCCTTTGCGCCCTACATACACACATCTGTTATTATTGCTCTACAGCTATGTATATTTTTACACCTGTCTGCACTGATATCAAAGTGTAGAGCTCTGCTTTTAGACATTCAAGTGTATTTGTGACTCCTGTAAGAGTTTGTATGGTTGCCATCTCCTTTAAAAAAAAGTGCTGCTATTCCAAAGGTTTCATACCATTTTAAAAAGAGCTGTCAAAGGGCACTGTTCCACTTGACCCAATTTAATGTTTCATACAAACAACTGCAGTGTGTTAAAATGTAAAGGCTGAAATGTATAGACTGTTGCATGGATCTGTCGCATGTAGCAACATTTATAATATGCTATTATTATTCATACCATACTTGTATACATGGCCTACTGTGGCTCATCTGGACAGCTTTTTACTTTAAAAGAGAAGAGGCTGAATCTTACATGCAGAATACAAAAAAAAGCATTTAGAGAGGAGGACCTCTCAGTGGCGAGGTACTTCAGCAGCTTCTATAGCCTTGTAACATTTTCATTAGCAGCACAGTGAGAGTGAAGGCCAAACTTGTGATTGCTTTCTCTGTTTCACATCCTTTTATAGATCCATTTCACTTTCCCCACACACAAGTAGACAAAGCAAATATAAATGCAATGTTCAAAAGCCATTGCGTTCAATGTAACCCTTTATGTGGTAACAAAAAACATGGAAAATGTCCACTACACAATATGACCAGGCACAGCGTGATGATGTGGCTAAAGACTGTGGGATGTCTGAAGGACCCCTGCACGTGACGTCTGGTCGGAGCATTCATAATAGATTTGTTCTGAGGATCTTCGCTTTACTTTCCAATTAAGGTATGAAGTCATGCTCCTTCATCAGTATAGGTAATGGCACATTTCATGAAGCAGCCATGTTTTGAGATGAAAGACGCTGTTTGCATGTGTTGGCTTTTCTGCAGACTGTGATAAGGTGCCCGTACAGATGATTGCTTTGCTGTCATCAAGGTACACGCACTTGCCTTCTTTATATCGTCATTAGTGAGGCATCTATATGGTTGTTCCAGTGCATTACACCATTGCTGCAAAACTGTGTTTGTGGAGAAAAGCAGTGACAGACATGAGATCAATGTCAGCTCTACTAGACACCATTACACTTGACACTAACATTCAATACCATAAACAGCTATGAAGAAATGTCCTTCTGCAATATGGACTGGAATCTCTTTAACAGAAAAGTAGTGCACAAAAAATAACAAGCCGCTCTCCACTGATAGAGACAAAATACAAGTTTCCATCCACTGAATGCATTATCCAGTATTCCAACATTTCAGTACATGAAGATTAGCTATGGAGCGACATATCATTTGGCAATGATCTATTTTGCCACCGTTAATTACAACAAGTCTGCGAAATATGACAGCTAAACCGCGGTATCACAATGCAGGGTGTGAATCCCAAATCAAGCTTTGCACACCATAATCCTGTTAAAATGTAATAAATAATCCCTGTGAATTAATGTTGGCAATATTTCATTTTAATATGATTTTGAAAAAACAGGAGAAAGAGGGAAAATGTATGGCATTACAGCTCACTCACTTCAAGTGTGGTTGTGAGTGTGCAGGAGGAAATCATTGCTTCTCATTAAAGGTGCAATCTTCGAGCCCTGCAGATCTTTGTTGTAATAACTGGGGGAAATAATCTCTTTATTGATAGGCACACGTAGCAGAAAGTATGCCAACTGACAGGTACTTATCTTTTGCCTGTGTCCTGTGTTATAGAAAGATATCATTCTTTGTGACTGGTCCTCGGGGCATCAGCTCTTCAACTTCATTATTTCTACTTATGATAGATATATTTTTTCATGAAAAACCTGCGAATTAATACGAGAGCCAGCAATCTCTGCCAGCGGTCATTTGGAAATGGAACAAAAAATGTCATGTCAGTTTATAGAACATTTTTTAAGGCTGTTCACTGACATTATTCTAATTTATTGATGGATTCATAGAATAATCCTATGCCTCGTGTTTTGGGTTATTAACTTAATGATTTCAGTGAGTACCCAGCAGCTAGAGGATCTTTTGAAAAAGAATAATCGTGTCAGGAATTCAATTGTGTCAGCGGCAACATCTGCACTTCTTTTTCCTCAAGTACAAACACTTGTCCTTGTATGTAGTATTCTCACATTAAATTGTGTATTTTCAAACAAGCCTTGTCTTATATTCATGCTTGAGCAGGAATTGTGAAATGATTCTGCTTGTTATGAAACTGAATAAAATAGTTATTAGTGCAGTTAGTTCCTTTAGACAGCAGTGGGAGCTTCAGAGTCTGCTTCTCAAGTATTTCCTTCTGTATTAAAACTGACTTGGAAACACCAACCTCAAAAGTGTTTCCTTCTATCTGTTTAGAAAGACCTCAGACTATGTAGATTATTCTTAAAATAATCGTCCCGACTTTTTTAGATTTTGTGGGGGCATGGATATTCCTTGTTCATTTACTGATAAGAAAAGTAAACGCTTGTGTTTGACATTTTACTTCCTCATTGTTCGGGGTTCCACACATTTAATATGCAAAAATAATGTAAAATAATTAAATTAAACTTTTTTTTTGTATTCAATATATGTTTCCAATGTGTTTTATTTTCTTCTGAGCTAATAATATCCAATATATGTAGGGGCCAGGAAGCAAAGTGGTTTATCTTTGCTTTTGCCAAACTATGGGATTGACAATTTGAGGAAGCAGACTTAGTAAAACATTTTAAAACAAGCTTTGGTATTGCACCAAAGAATAATATGTTTCAATTTAAATATGTTATAAAGGTTATGTATGAGGAAATGCATATATTATTTTTTAAGTTATTTTATTTTAAGTTAATGAGATGCCAGAGAGGTTTCATTTTCTGCTATAATCCTCTTGTTGACAAGCTATGTAAAAGTCCAATTACAGTAATATAAAATTCTGTGTGTTTGTGAACACACTTATTTGGGATTTGGAGGAAATGCTGCACACAAAGTCAGATATAAATGATGTAAAAGTAAATTGTACATACTGTAGATGACATCCCGAAAAGATCTAACATGTAATATTCTGTAATTTAAATAAATACAAAATATAATAATTGTATTTGAATATATTTTCAGCTGTTACAAAGGACCCTGATTTCCAAGCCCCCAAACAGAGCTATAGACATAGAGATAATCTGTTTTACCCCCAACAATATTCCTAAACCAGCAACTACAGGGCATTACTGTATGTTTCCATATAATGTCTATGATTTCATCAGCTACGATCAGGACATCAAAAATAAATAAATATTCTACTCATTCAAGAAGCGTCCTGAAATGCATTTAACATGTTGTGATAAATAAGAGCTGGGCTATGTTATTGTTTCTATCTCAGAAGCATTAACGCCAGACAATCTACCAGACAACTAAGAGGGCAGATCACTCGTCTCACCTGCAAAACTCTGGATTACCTCAAACACCCCCCATACCCCCACCCACCTGCCCCCTACCTAATTCAAGCGTTCCTCCCTCTGAACTCCAGCAGGGGTCCATCGACATATTGCATTATGTGCTATTAAACAAACTTGGACTTCTTAAAGCAGAGTCAGACTTCAGAGGCTGTGGCATGTTTATAGGCATGGTCTGTACAGTACACTGAGATTTCTCATTTATCTTGGTGACCTTGGGCACAGTGACATGAACGGTTTTGAGGCTTTGATTTGCCACGTTGAGGGGTTGCGGAAAAGGTGCAATGCAAGATAATTTGGGCATGTTTTTCCCTCCTGGGAGCATAGAAAAGTAAGAAATACAGCACTTCATACTCTGGAGATTACAGGTAATATGGCACACAGCCTTCATAAACATTCTTGACCCAACCTGATGATGGAGATATTGCTCCAGGTGAGACTTTTCACACTTTGATTTGCCTAAAATGAAATGGGGAAGTCAGTGATCAAGACCCTTTGAGGTTCCTCACAGAGAAGCCAGCACTGGCTGAATATCTCCCAGCGTTGCACACAGCATACATGCTTTAACAACCAGGTTAGCAAGAGGCAGACTCCTGCAAACAAACAGAGAACATATCCTCAAAGAGATGATATTGATGTATTATTCATGTCAGAAAAAAAATCTAAAATGATCCATCTCAAGCTATTGAAGTCAGGTGATAATCCACATGCTTGTGGGGCAGCCCTGGGCGAATTAGGGATGAGGAAGCCATTGTACGTCCCTCTAAGGTCAACATGGTTGAACCGGTGATACATATGTATGTTAATTTGCCTAATCTCACTTCTACAAATGTCTTACAGGCACATAAAGGGTTTAACACTAAGACATAATGATATCAGGGCATCAGACGGGGGGCTTATGAAAACATGGGGCAGCCATAGCTTTAAATCTTCTATAGAAACCTTTAAACCGGCTGTCAAATAGCAAGGCAAGTGCGGTAAGGATTTCAAATTTTAATTTCTTAATACAAAATTAAAAAATAAATTCCTTAGTTAAAGTTCATCTACAGTCAATATATATAAAAACACGCGTATAACGAGTTTGAATCACTGATTTAAATAAAAAATACTTTACCATCATCTAGCCATTGTGTTTTTATATATATATATATATGTTATGTATTTATGCATATTGTGTTTATATATATATATATATATATATATACACTGTCAGTGTTTTTTATTGAACCTATATATATAGGTTCAATAAAAACCACTGACAGTGTCATCACTTCAGAACTGGATTTCCTGTTGGCTCTGAATTAGACAGAAATCAATAAATATGCAACTAAATTCATACGAAGACTGCTTCTGTAGATGGACTATTCTTTTTAAAACACTCTCACTTTATATTTGTTTAACACTCTCCTAATGCCAAGAAGAAATTATGTTATATTTGATACATGACTAATACTTAATGGCTAGTTTATTTAAATGTGTTAAATTAAACAACATTTTTATTTAATGTTTTCCTGCCCGCTTGAGTTTATCCTGTGTTTTGACAAGAGTTCACATTGTAGCAGCTTTTACATCAGGCCAGATGTTTATCACAATGTATCTGTCATCTATAACCACATAATATTTAGCAACTAATTGTGTGGATTGAAAGAAATTAAGGTTATCAGGCCATATGTAAATTCATTATTGTAAAAGTTATTCCTTGACAACAATTTAAAAAAAACACAAGCTATTTAAGCCTGTTTAAGGTTACAAAAACTAAAGTAAAGGGAGGCTGAAACCCTGAGAAATGTACATAATTTTGGTTGAATATAAATATTTGTATCTTAACTGAAATCCTGTCCTGGGAAACAGGTTGTGTTGATACTGATTTATTGAGGAATTTAAATTCAGGAGTGAAAAACATTTTAAAAGAAAAAGTTTTCTCCTACTTATTTCCATAGTTGCATCTCCACCTTTCCCATTCAGTTCCCATCTTAGAAAAAAACAAAACATAGGCTATCCATTCAAAAGGCATTTAGTCCATTTCTTTCTTGGCCGGTAAACCTATTCATCAATTGTTCTGTCTTGTAGATTGCATTCTAATGCTAATCTAGCGTGTTAAATATCTTTTTGTTCCCCTTTCACCGTTTTGTCATTCAGTTTATCCAGTTTTGGCCACCCATTTTATTTATTTATGCGCCTGCTTCTATTCATGCGCTCATGTATTTTTTATTATGTTGTTTCACTGTCATGCAGTGTCAACTCACTCTATTCAATGTGGGCTACTTGAAGGGCTTGCAGGGACAAAGCGTGTACACATTGCAGTGCTATTCACTCCGGCCAGCTGGATCGGCTGAAAAAACCTTGTGAAAAGAAATCCTCCACAACGGACACAGAAGAAGTGCACAATGCTAACAGTTTTCCAAATACCACTGATTGCTTTCATCACAATGAGGGAAAGCAGCCGCTTTTGCTGAGCTCCACTTCAACAAACAACACTCTCACAAAACCTCCCAACCCACGTTTTGTTCCCAGACAAAACCTCCTCGACCGTCTAAACGCTCCCAGAGTAGAAAAAAAGTTCTTTCAGCTTTCTTCCCCTTTTCCTCCAGAAGAAAAAAATATAATAAAAAGGCAAAAGAAAGAGAAAGAAATGGCCACTGACTGAACTCGTAATGCAAGTTTCTTACAGACAGGACGACCTTGTCTGTGTTTTGATCAGAAAGCTGTTTTACCATTATACCTATAATTATTTAAAAGTTAGCCTTCTACACGTTGATACTCAAATGTATTTACTTTTGTGGCATAAAGCCAAAATAACATTGCAAAATGTCAGTATTCATAAAAAAAATATATAGGCATGGGCCTCAAAGTCACTTAATAACTTAGAGAAAATAATCTACATTTTCTTTTGAAAAACTCTGAACCGATTTTTTCCAGACTGTAAATGAAACACAAGGTCACTTGCGCGTTATTTTCGGGGCCAAGAAGGAAGTTCCGTGGAGAGAAGTGATCGGGGTGTTACAATGGAGAACAGAGTGCTGAAAGGGTTTAATTAACCGTGACGGAGATAATTATCCCTGGACTGTCCAAATTAGTTTTGCATAATCGCTCTGATCCTTATGAATTAATCTCTCAGTGTAACATAGGAGGGGCAGTTTGCTTAAACAACAATACAAGTTATAGATCTATGAAATGCAGTGCACCAACACCTTCTACATGCACGCGCGATCGTGCACTCTTTAGAACAGGTGATCAGCATGTTTTTGTTTCTGTCCACGAGCCTTTAATTAATATTAAATGAACTTTGTTTTTCTTTTCAGACTTGGGTGCGCACACACTCGGCTCAGGGTTTTTTTTAAAGCCTCAAAGACGAGCTTGTTCTGCAGCTTAAAAGCAGCTCTTTTTTCACCTTGCATGGGAAAAGAAAGCTCAGAGTACTACACAGTTTTATCTTCCCTCCTATTCACGATTAAAATTGTGATAAATAAGGTTTTGGCTTTTGATTACAATGGGCTGATTTAGATTTCCCCCCAGTATTGCCATTCAAAGCGTGGACAAAAGCGGCCTGTTGAGGATACCTTACACTTCACCTGGACTGAGGAGCAGGAAAAGAAAAGATAACAATCTTGTTCATCTCATCAAGAACTACAGCTGCGATTCCCTTCCGTTTAATCCGAATAGGCTTTATTGTAGTCCTTCGCTCAACAAGTGAACAGTAGGTTGAAGTACATAACGGAGGTTAAAGAAAACACAAAACATACAAATTCCATAAGAGTTAGTTAAAAAGTATTTTTTTTCTGCTGCACATGATACGAGGAGTGGGATGGTGATGATCAAGAAATGATGAACTCCTTGAACAAACTTCCCCTTGCATTTAAATTGTAACTTTTTTACAGTTTGAAGTGAAAAAAAGGTTTAATAAATCAAACCCACTGAAATTGAATATCCCATTGAAAATAAATTACATCCTCAACGTTTCATGTGCAAATATTACAGAACTAGTCGTGTCCTTTTTAAATTGTCTGGGTCACCATAGATTCCACTAAACAATAAATATTACAGACATCTATAAAACGGTTTAAAAACTCAAAATATACACAGCACTTCTAGTGAAATGCGTAGGTTCCTGGCCCTATCTCAAACACTAAGCCTATAACGGCAAATAAACTAGAGTCATTTTTATCTGTACACATTTACAGTCATACAGGACAGGAGAAATGTTGTGATAAATCCTCCCTGATCCATTAATTACAACCCATTAGCCTCGATGTATCTGAGAGAAAATCCTGTGATTATGGTCAGTGTGTATGCTGCCTATGATTCCAACAGGTTAGGCAAAGCAGGTGCAACTTGCAAAAAATAGAAATCAAATGTGTACCTTTCAAAATGGGTTTTTCACAAAATGCTCTGATACCCTTTCCTCAAATGTTTGCCATCCTTTAGTCCTTCCCCTGTGGGCTGTGAGAGGTGATGGCTGCTGGGTAATAATAGATTAGAGAGTTCTCTAAATAAGCAGTACCTTAGATAAAGGCATTAATCAATATACATACACATGTGATATCTGAGACGACGAGCACTTCATCACATGAACAAGGTTTGTGCATGCATAATAAAACTCTTGCATGAATAGCTTTTTTTTTTTGTTAGTTTTTGTTTTCACATTTCATTTTCTCAGAAGTCCAACGCGGGCCTTATCATAATGCTGCAGCATATGCAGGGTACGGTTCAAGTTGAGGTTTTCCCATCCCGGGGAGTAAGATGTATGCTAAGGGCGGCTGCAGTCCAGCTGTGGGCCAGCCCGTACAGTTACAAGGGATCATGTAGCCTGGGTTTCCCGGAGACGGGTGTGAGTGAGTGTGGGCGTGCGTCCCACCAATGCCAGTCCCGAAAGCCGCGCTTCCCGGCGGGTAGCCCAACGGAGACCCGTACGGAAACGAATGCGGAGAAAGCTCAGTCATCTTGGATCCCAGGTCAAAAAAGGAATAGGGGTTTGACATGGAGGGGTTGAAGAAGACCCTCGCCGCTGCGGCCGCCGCTGCCGCTGCTGCCTTGTCCGGGTGTCCCATGAGGGACTCATGAAGTCCAACGGAAAGCCCGTTCACTTTCAGCGCGTCGTGCTCTCCGAGGTTGTAGGGCACAGGGAAAGAAAACTTATCTTTTTTCATCAGAGTCTTGGGCTTCCGTCTCGGTCTGTATTTATAGTCTGGGTGTTCCTTCATGTGCATCGCTCGCAGTCGTTTGGCTTCGTCGATGAATGGCCTCTTCTCAGACTCGCTGAGAAGTTTCCACTCCGCTCCTAATCTCTTGCTGATCTCGGAGTTGTGCATTTTCGGGTTCTCCTGAGCCATTTTTCTGCGCTGGGCTCTGGACCAGACCATGAAAGCATTCATCGGGCGTTTGACGTGATCCATTGGTTTAGACATGTTGGCACAAACTCTATCTGAAAGAATAACAGTTGGAAAGTAATTTTAAGTAGGCTATACAAAACTTGCCAAATCTGAACAAAACCACACACAAAACTCATTTAGAAAGTTGGGAAATACAGTTGTGTTAATTTAAACTATACAACAAGTGAAACTCCTGTTTTGGCTACTTACTTAGACTTCAGTTCTTCATCCCTCCGATGAATATCGTCAGTAAAGTACAAGTGGCAGCGTCCTTACGAAAGATCAACTTATGTTTTCTGCTCCATGGTGGAATCCACCGGTGATACGCCTTTAGCAAAGAAGAGAAGAAGAAAAAAAAGCTGTCTTGTTTTCCTCCCGTCGCCAGAGACTTCCAACCACCACTCAGCAGCTGCGTTTACGCGAATGGATGAGAACTCCCGCTTGCCCCATGTGAAATACAGGATTGTGTGGCAGGTAGTGAAAGTACCACTGGCGCATGCGCAGTTGGCGCGGAGTACGCAGGCGACTTGCTGAATGATTTTTGAAAAATCCCACCCTGTTTGAACGGGAAACGCTTCTTGTGGTATTATATATCTTCATTTATTAATCTCATTAGCTTCATATTCTCAATTAATTTAGCTAATGAACAACTTGTCTCATTGGAATTGTTCAGTTTAATCACAGTAGGCTAATTAAATGTTTTTATTTAAGAGACAGGTGCACCTGACATACCTGAGGGTGGCAGCATGTATAAGCATCTCACTGATACACTGACAGTGAACGCAGCAGACAGGTTCTGGAAGTTCAACTTACATTGAATCTGAGCCATCAAACACTTAATTGAACTCTCCTTTATTTACTATATTTATCATTACACGCCTATAGCCTCTTTGTTTCATTTGTTTACTTGACAATCTGGTGTCACTCCACTTTCTCACCTTTCATCCACTGTCCCTCTGACTGTCTCTTCCCTCACCCATCCGCGGCACGAAGTAGTGTGTAAGAGGTAAAGAATGTCTTCTTTAATTTTCTGATATTGTGGCATTTGTCGTAAATACTCAAATGCTGAGGAGGTCTGAAGTGTTTCTAATCGCGCTTGGTGAAATTAATTACTTTCCTGAAATCCCCCTTTTCACTTTCACTTCAAAGGACTTTCCCAAGGGCAGCGAATCGACAACTGAAATTAGGTTGTCGAATATTCAACTAAGCAATTACAGTTATCTGCGGGACTTGTTGAGTAAATTGTAGGTTTAAGTGGTTTGTTCTCGCACCTTCCCCGTTGTACACAATTATATATGTACAAAAAAGGAAATAGAGAAGGGCTGTATCGAACACTATTATAAATCAGGAATTAGGCTTTAGGTCGAGCGTTTAAATTAGGATATAAATGGATGTCAAATTAAAGTATACTGTAGACTTACTGTTGTTCTTATTTAACGGATTAGCATAATCTAAGGACAATTTATACAACACACAATGTTGAATTGTTATTATTATAATTATGATTATAATACAATACAAATATTGTACACATAATGTATATTTTAACAAGCATATTATTGGAAGTGTGGAAGTTGAGTGATGACGCTGACCTATCCAAAAGTGGTGCGCAATTTCTAAGAGACAGCGCCCTAAATCGCTGCAGTTTGCGTTTGTTTTACATTTTCTGTTAACAAGGATTTGGGTTGTTTTATTGCAGTGCAGAAAAAGCTCACTGAGGGATCGCTCTTTTGTCTCAAGTAGGAAACCTGACAAGGTGAGGATGATCCGCGCCAAGAGGACGAGATGAGAGACAAACCTGCTGCTAAACTAAACTGAGCCACAGCATCTCTCAACACCGTGCGCCCCTTTTGTCGGCTTGTCATTCACCTCGATAACATTACTGCAATGAAGCGCTCCACTCACTCCGCACGAGCACAAGCCTCTCGTGACACAAACGGGCAAAAATTGCTATGAATTATATGAATAAGTTACGGTGGAAAGTTCTTATCGGGAGCTGACAATAAAGGTGTGGAATCCAGTGTGTGCACATTCTCACTAAAGAGTTCATACTTTTTTACTCCTCTCTGCAATTTTATTTTATTGTTCGACCATGTAGAAAAATACATCACTATGGCACTATTTATTTTAATAACGTGTTATGATTTCATCCGATGCAGGGCCTATTTTGAGCCTGTATAACAGGAGCATGTGCAGCCATGCAGCACGTTTTCTACTCATCAAAATGTCAAGATTCGTTGTATTTATTCTACAAAACAGCTTGTTATTTTGCAGGCTGAGAAAAAACAATAATTTATTCAGTTAAGTAATTTAATGAAGATCTGATTTTAAAAAAAAGAAGAAGAAAAATGACAGTAAGAGTCTGTGTCCCCCCCCCCCCTCTTTTACCCCAGCCTGGGTCCTGGAAATAACACTTAAATAATTCAAGATGAGTTAGTGAGAGTCGCAGAATTACCTGCCGATAAAGACCGGGTCCAGCCTCTGAGACGGAGCCAGCACTCCCACCTCACAGCACACTGATGATAAGACTGAATAGAAAAATATCATGCAAATAGAAGGCAGACAGCAGCAACAACAAGCCCATGGGGACATATTCCTACCCGGAGAGATCGCACACAGTTCACTCTAAAGTGCTAAAGCCATCACTCTGAAATAGGAGCCCCTGGAGGTGCAACAATCTTCATGATAGCACCAAACAGTTTATTCTGCTCAACACTCCACTAACTCTGGGAGAAAGCACAATAAATTATAGAGAGAGTTGATGAGGATCCCTGGATAATCCGGGCTGCATAAAGAGACCTCATCTACAAAGATTAGTGTAAGGATGTGTACTCTACTTCATTTTCTTTTTCAAAGTGTTTACTGTTATTCTCCCAAAGTGGTACTGTTGGAGGTGGTGGGAGAGGACTCAAGTCTTAAATTAAATGTATTTCAAGGGAACACAAGTTGACCTCCTGCTATCAGATGGCTTTTCTTTGAAAATAAAGTGAGCTGGATAAACAACAATATCTTCTGTGTGCCACTTCAAACCCCAAAGAGTGGGGAGTATTTACAACCACATGAAAGTTTGCTCATTATCTGGGAGGTTTGAAGAAAGGGAGAGGGAGGGGTCCTGATTGTGTACCTGATGTGGTTTCTTTCTGCTTGTCTGATCACAGCTCTGCCCGGATCTTCCCTTTCCTTTTCAGATATATTGCTGCTCCAATGCAGGCCGGGGCCAAAGCAGAAGCAATGAATACACCTCTCAGTAAAAAGGTATCTCATTTTCATCTGAGGATCTCCAATAATCCTTTTAGAAATGAGCCGATTACTCTATTTTGATTTTCAGATTAAGGATTAATGCTGCAGATAAATACACAAATCTGGATCCAAATACTTGATTAATTTAGCTTAAAAAAATATGTAAACCATGCCTGTATTCTGAGGCTTTGAGGAGTAAGAAATATAATATTGTTCGCTACATAATCACTGTTTATTTTCAGTTAATTATTTTCTTTATGATGTAGCCTATTTTATTTATCATTGGTTAATCTAAATTGCGGAAGCTTAAGACAAATGTATTCATATCAAAGACCTTTTTGGTATGAGGAAACAACATCTAAAAAGGGTGAATGCATTTTAAAGCAAAGCAAATATTCTACACACAGAGATACAAGTGTTTCCTGCATGATGTAGAGAGCATTCAAAGTCACTTTGTCACTATCATACGCCATTAGCTGCAGAATCTTATCTTAAGTGAGCCTTTGATAAAGTGCTAATGACAAACAGTTTAGCGTTGTAAGGGATCCAATTGATTACTATTTAAAGATGATTGCATTTAGATTAGAAGTCATTTTGTCTAATGAGGTATCTTTACAGCTTCCACAATATGTAGAAAATATGCTTAAGTGCAAGGCAATATAATGATCGGATTGGTAAAGAGACAATGCCGACTCCAGCATCACCTCAAATGAGTCACACAGGATGTCTGAATAAATACATAATTAATGTGAATAAAGTTAATGTTTTTTTTTGTGGCTTAAATATGTGACCTATTTTGAACGTTGTGTTCTCAAAATATATTCAATAAGTGCCAAATTAGTTGTGCAGTTTGTTAATCATTCTAATTATACAGTCTTTATTGCTCCTTAGGGCAGACTTTCGTGTCTTTGTCTCAGTGGGAATTATTTTGGTGAAGAACCAAAATATTTACTCAACCACAACCTAAATATTACGCATATCAAGAGGAATTGAGAAATAATCCTCTCATAGAGCACAGTATTAAGTTAATCACATTAGTGGAAATACTATTGATAGTGGTCATGATCCCAGTGAGGGAATCTGTAATTCACAATAAAACAGCCACACTGCACTGTGAATTAAAGACGAACAGGCAAATGGCCCTGAGGATAGTGTGTGTCTGTGTGTGTGCGTGTGTGTGTAGGTGTAGGTGTGTATGCTTGAATGATGGTAAATAGGAAAGAAAGAGGAGTGATTGTCAGTTCAATCTTCGAGGACCTGAACTGACAGATACAACAAACTTTGAAAGCACATTATGGAGGGAGAATGGCTACACAGACGGATGTGGAGTCCGCAAGGTTGATAAGACCTTCATCTTTAAACCGCCGCTTGTCAAAGTATTATATGTAATCTCACACTGCAGAATATCTCCGCACCCTGAGGGACAAACAAAACAGCAGCGGCAATCAAACGACTTCCTCGATCATTAAAAAAAAAACGGCCTATCCTACCCTTTGTGAAAAGTATGATTTTTGAACTCTGATTAATGCTACCCCCCCGCAGGGCGTATGTTTGGTTTAAACCTTCCTAATATTCTCCGTCGCAGAGCCCTGTGGTTCAAATCCAAAGATACTTGTTTTCCTCCAGGCACCGAGATGACTTTTCCCATGATAGACTATTTTGAACCATTTAGCGGATACATTATCGCTCGGCCTTTCTTCCTCATTATACTCCCCTTATCGCCACAGCATCTCTGCAAAGCCCCAAATAGAGAGTTGTAATTACCAAGACTGCCACCTGATAGCAGCCCTTCTATCAGCTTTATCACTCCAGGTCCTGCTAACTCATCATAGGGACAGAGGGAAGAAAAGGCCTGCTTGTGGCACAGCCGCCACAGATAGCTCATCTCTCCGATACATTTATAGTTCCAGTTGGGATCAGAGAAAACTGATGCACCAAGGCAATTTTTTATCCACCCTTTCCCTTCAACACCACAAAGACTGCTCTCTCTCAGTCCTCTCCTAGTCTCTCGCTCTTTATGTGGAAGCTGAATTGAGGCCGCTTCACAAACAAAAAGTGATCCAATCTCCTTGAACCCGTGGCAGCGCAGCAACATGCTATTTGGTCTTTCATAGTGTGCCATCGTCCTTCAGAGCAGAACAAAATCCAGAGGGTGACTTGTTCATCTTTAACATTGTAGACAACATTAAACACACTTGTATAGAAGTTGACAGTATCGTACTTCCAGCTTATTAAACACCTTTGACCCTTATTTTATGTTTCCCTAATGTTATGAATAGGAAATGCAGAGCTGAATCCAACGATTTCTGTTCATCCGGGATGAATGAATAGAAGGTGGAAATAATAAAAAGGGGTCAAGATGTATTCAATTTAACAGCTTTTTTAATGCGAAAGTCTTCACAAATGAAAGGTAAAAGTTAAATAAGATCAAATCAAATTGCAAAACTGCTAGAAGCATTCACAGGCCTGTTTGAAACGGCCTTCTGTGATTCAGTGTTTTGCTTTTGTGTGAATCATTGTCTATTGTATGCTAGACCTCATAGCCGAAACTGATATATGAAAAACACGCTCAATTTTCTTTTCTTTTAATGTTTATTTTATTAGCTTTTCTTTTTAATGATTGATTTTAAATGCCTTTTTCTTAATGTCTTTCATTTTTTGTAAAGCACTTTGAATTGCCTTGTGTTGAAAAGTGCTATATAAATAAACTTGCCTTGCCTTGCCTTGCCTTCAATAAAATTACACAAAAGAAAGAAAGGGTACGATACGATACGATATACTTTATTGTCCCCGTAAGGACATTTGTTCTGGACTCCGTCCTGCAGTTCCGCATACATGTACATAATACAAACATAGTGGACATTAAGAGACATACACATATCATCAGTCATACACCGTTTGAACAAACACAATACACAGACGCACATACTGACAATGGCGACATATTGCACTCCCTCATGGCCAACATTTAAAATTAAAATCTTTTAATTAAGCTAGCTCCAGTGACCTTGGCATTGTGACCAAACACTGCCGCTCTCAGCTAAGACTTATTTAAGTGTTGATTGTGTTCTAAAGAGTTTGGAGAATTTAGTAGACAGTAATTGAATTGACAAGCATAGTTGAGATATATTAAGAATATTAAAAACAAAGAAAGCATTCAAAATGTAAGTGTTCATTAGCTGTTTTGTCTTTCTCACCTCTCTACTCACTTCTTCACCTGTTTATGTCACCTTAAAAACAAACAGAGAATAAGAAGCAAGTGTTAAAATGTTTTTTTTAAACGATCACGCCATAATTGCCAGTTGATTATTATTATTATTATCCAAGTATACAATTATCTGACAATTCAGGGTGCATGTCTGCATTTGCATGACACATTCACAACCCCTGCATCTCTTCCTGTCGTGTATTGTGCGTAAAGCCGTGCTCTTCTCTATCACTTGTAACAATGAAAGGGCCTTTGTGCCTCTACTCATCAGTATGTCAAAGAAGCAGCCTGAGTGACTGTGACCTCCATCAAATGGGAAAATTGTGAGGATGCATTGGAACTCTATGGTTCCCATGGCCTGAGCGCCTTCTGACAGAGGCTCTCTAACACAGCCTGAAAGGACAAATCAATCTTATTTGAGGAGATTAAGTGACCAAGATAATAACCATGTCATTGAGAGAAAGAGAGAGAGAGAAAAAAGTCTCACTTTTTCAAAAGAGTGAAATAAGTGAATTCCTGCAGATGGCTCATTGTTGCTCCTGAATGTCACATGTCTCTAGGTGAGTCTTTTATAGCAGTGTTGTCTGCCATACCTCAAAAACTATGGCCATTCCAACAACTAGTGTAAGAGTTCATTACAACAGACACATACCACGGGGAAACATTAGTGATATGTGCAATGCAATTTGGATTTTTGCTTGAATCCGAACAGGTGTGTGATAGTGTGTGTGTACATGTGTTTTCCAAGCACCGGGTGAATGACAATTTGATCAATGAGAGGGCAAGTGTCCTGTCAGCACGTCCTGTTTGGGGGTGGGCGGGGGGGAGGGGGGGCAGTGACAGTGGCTGTCTCAGGTGATCTCATTATTTGATGGACACAGCAGTGGAGAGGCTGCGTTCACACTGGCCTCTCTCGTGTTGCCCGCTTAATCAGGCCATTACTCATGCAGAGCAGCAGGAGCACTTATAGGAAATATTGATCATATTTTGACAGAGTATTTTCACCCTCTCCATAATCAGCAATGCATTACTGCCACCAACGCTGATTCTGTGCACACAGCACACCCGACAACATCATTAGATGCCTTTGCAGAGGGGTTACACTTATCAGCATTGCAAAAACAGGCAGCCTGTGTGTGTGCGTTAAGATGTTTTCCTAATGATTTAAATTCATCTGTTTATTTCCAATGTTTATCTAAACAGCCTGTGAGGGGAGGGATAGTACAGCGCGGAGCACAGCTTTTCTAAATCATAGACTTCAAAGCACTAATCGGCTGCGTGAAGATTAATGAATTACTCTTGTGAATGCTCCTTCAGTTTTCACTTGTCCAGGTTTTTTTATGTTTGGCTAAAGTCAATCCCCGTGCAGAGCAACACTCTGAATAGATAGCCAAGCCTTTGTGACCCTCTGTGAGTCCGATCATCATCCCATGGGACGTTTGCTAAAGATGCTATGACACGCCTAAAGAGCAAAGCTCCAGCGGGGGCCCTGAGGGCTATTTGGCAGCACAAGCCAAAAGTATCTTCTCAGTCCAAATTAAGCTTTGCCAGGGGTCAAGTGAAATCAATATGTTAATCCATAAATTGTCCAGTGTGATAATTACTAAAAGGAACTGTAATTACAAAAGACATTCATTTACCTCTTAGATTTTGTGCCAAGAGAGAGGTTCACCTTGATTCATCTGGAGGGAAACAATTCACGGAGGAAGCGTCCCTTTTTTTTTAAAGCAGTGGTCGATTCTTTTAGGGAACAGTAGGCGCACACAAGCTCTCAGTCAAAGCACTTTTGGATATGCTAAGGGATGTTTGAAGGTCTTTGAACCCCTGTGTAGTCAGCTCCAGGGTTCTTACATTGATCAGTCAGTGATGACAAAGGTTTCACAAAATGCACACTTGTTCTCGCCGACAATGTGTCTTAGACATTTGCATAATAATAATCAAAAAAATCTATATGGGCTGTTAAGGGATAAAACCTTGATGTCCTCAGCTAAAGACACATGGAGTGCCATACAAAAGCCATAGTGCTTTAATAGGGCGACAACCTGTATACATTTTGATCTTTTTCTTCCCAGCCACTTTGAGGCATGGCACAAACATTGCACAGGCACTCTTTTCTAAACCCCAGGTTGCAGCTGGTCTGCCACTCGCTGTGCACTGCCAAGTGCAAGAAATGGGTCTCTTTTATCAGGATGGAGCAAATCTGGGCTAATGTGTCTGGTAGAGAGTATCCCAGGGAGCCTCACTCTCCCATTCTTTGGCCATTCTTTCCACTTTTCTCCTCTCCTGCACTTGGGATAATTGCAGTTTAATTGGGTGACAAGAAATGAAAACTGTGTCCACATTATCTAGGATTATCTCTTTTTCCTCCAGCCTGCCATCAATTCAAAGAAGCCCATTTATCAGCACAGGGAAGCTGATGCTTGGTCAGCGGAGGAGAGGCTTTGAGCACCAGTTAGCAAAATGAAGAGAGAAAAGGGCTGGGAGCGATGGGAGGGGGCTGACAGCTAAGAAAAATACTCTTTGTATCTTATCGCAGCTGTACATTCATCTTCAAGATGCATATATTTTGCGCACTCTTAATCAATACAAATACAATAATACTATTCTAAAGAATGATTTCTCCCAAAAAAGAAAGTTCTGCCATTGTCAGTTTTCCAACTCAATTTCAACAGCTATAGTTTGCAGCTTTGAATGATGAGTTTAATTATCCAGAAACATTTTGCATGTGATAATGAATACCAATAAGATTCCCACCATTGTGGCTTAGATGTGCTTTATAGCCGGCTTCATTCAATCCCTCAGCATTCTTAAATTCTGCACGGCAAGGTTATAAACATTGAGTCATACTGGTCCAGCCGTAGCTCACCTTGCTTTTTGTTTGAGCTGTACTCAACCTTAAAAGCCTCTTTCAGGATGCATGAATGCACTTCATTTCTCTCTAAGAACTTTGCTCTGATAGCCGACAAAAGGAAGGCTGTTTAGAGAAGGAAGAAGAGACAATGAGGGAAAAAGGAAAGCTTTCAGATACCATTATGAGTACTGCCCTCTATTATTTTCAGCTGTTTATACTGTACATGTTCTTCACAATCATTTCCTTTTGCCTTAATATACTACCCAGTCACTCATGCCCAATTCTAAATGGGTCTTGCATCAGGGAATTGGTAATAGAGTAAATACTAGAGAAAATGAAAGAAAGGCATTATGGGGGAGGATCAGGGTAAAGAGAGCAGATCAGAAAATGGTTTCATTAAGACTTTACTAGCCTTTGCAGAAGTAGATGAAAGAAACGAGACCTTGCCAATGCACTACATACGTACCTATTCAGTCTCAGGTGCAACATTTAAGATGGCCTGATCATTTGATCGAAAGAGCAGGCTTTGTGTAGGACTAAAGCATGAAAATCTGCTGTACAATGACCGAGCTGCAGTGCTCTCTACTCTGAATGCAACAGGGGACCTACTCTACACACAATACGTTTGAAGGTTACAGATGTTTTGTCTGCTTTTAAGAGTGTGTGCATATACATAGGTTGCAAAGGGGGTAGATGAAAGAAAAAAAAGCACATTTTGAAATAAAACATAATAATAATAATAATGATAATACATAAGGCAGATAATATTGCACATAGGGACTTTGTTAGTTGTGTAAGGTTGCTTTGAATTAGACTGTAGACTTCTGTCGAATAGCCAACACATTGAAGTTTGATCTAATATTTATCACCTTTCAGCGTTGTATGTGAAGTGTCTTCCAGGCTCTAATACTTTTTTATCTGATGTTTGTATTGCCTGTACGTACTTTACATTATCTTCTGCATATATTTTCTGATTTCACATATTTTATTTCTGCCGTGAGTCTTCCGGGCTCAATTCGCACCGGAAATTCCTGTTTAAGACTAACAATTAATTTAAACTTCGGTTGGCAAACTGTGAGATAACATCAAGTAGACTGCGAGATATTAAGAGGTAAAGTTGTTTTTTTCATACAGAATCAGCAAGACATACCTAAGCCATACCTAAGGAAATATACATTGAAGAAATGGCAATGAGTCTTTTCCCACACTGACGTGACCAGAAAGAGTGTGATATATAATTACCTTCAAAAAAGGCATTTACAAATATAAAATACCTTTTCATAGCTGTTATTATAATATTTATAATAGTTGGTCTATAGCAGCAGCAGAGTGTCACCTGGTTCAGAATCAAGGCTATGCAGGAATATGGCTGTGGAGAATTTCTGCCACATTTATCCAGGCAGTGTTAATCATTTTTACGCAGGGCAGCAGTATAACATTGCTTAAGGAGAATTGCTTTAGCCTGGTCAGTGCAGGGAGCAGTTCGTCTAATCAGAGTGCAAATAAGGTTTGATCACTGTCCAGTGTAATCTGGCCCACAAGCAGCATTTACAGCACTAAATCAGGCGTTGGGGAAGCTGCAGGTGCTGCCTCGCAGACAGGCCTCCCCCTGGGGGCCCTGTGCTGGGGAATAAACAGCAAATAAATGGCAGTGCTGGGAGAGCGATGAGCTGATTAACTCACTGCAGGGCAGTTTCTCATTATCCCCTTAACCCAGACGGAGACCTACCCCATCTTACACCCTGTCTCACTTACAGTAGGGCGCTGTCCTGTGCAGCCCAGCTGACATTGTCTGGGTTCTACTTTCAGGGAGATAGAGTCTGTATAGATCATGTATAAAAAGTGAGAATATGTGTGTGTGTGAGTGTCAGCGAGCCTGTGTGTGTGCTGTGTGGTCCATCTCTGGGGAGACTGCTAATGTGTCAGCTCCATGGCTCATTTCTTTCAATTACAGCGGCTGGACTAGGGGAGCCCACCAGCGGTCCACTGACAGCTCCATATGGGTCCCATCACCGCTTATCACGGGCCACTCGTGGATAATTCATTTACCCTTCATTGCATATGACATATTACCGTCAACAAAAGCAGTTATATATCACACTATTCACACATTGTTAATTAAGAGCAGGTTATGGTGACAGTCATTTTAGATGCAAAATTATTCTATTCAACCAGAGGGATTATTTAGCTGAGCTACAAAATAGAATTTATACATTAACACAAAATGTGATTAATGGAATTTTGAAATAATGACTACTTCCTTATAAAGTAGACTTTTCATTAGTGAAAACTGTATTCAAATAAAGGAAGTCACACTTTGATTGTCTATGGTGCTGCAGAGAGAAATTGTTGTTGTTTTTTGTCTATTGTAAAATGTTGATTTAGCATGTCACCTGAATATAAAGCATCCTCAGACATACTTTGAAATGAGCTGCACTGTTTTCCATTGTGCCTTCCCCCGTGGTTTCAAAGCGAATTAATTAACATGATACAGAAATAGGTAGAATGCAAATGTTGGAGCCCTCACTGTATGCCTGGGTATCCTTTTGTTCCCCTTTATTGTACCAAATTATTTAATTGGGTCTCTCTGATTGTGCGCAGACACAGGAAGGGACACAGGCCATTGTTAGCTTCCATACAAGCCACAATACGGTATCAAATTCAATTCCCATCAAAACGGCAGGCTGCTGTAGAGCCCACAGAGGCCCCGGAGATTAATGAAGATCTGCATCAAGGCAACGCGATGGTCTGAGATGGGAGATTTCTCCCAAATAAAAGACCCCTTCACCAAGAACAAAGGGGGCCCTGAAAAGCAGCGGGATGTTCTGAAAGGATGAAATAAATCAAAACAAAGACAAGAGTTTCGGGTGAGGAGGGGGAAAGCGCCAAAATAAAGCTTTTTTTCTCTTGTCATTTGATTTACTTAATTCAGTCAACAAGTTGATTTTAAATACAAGCCTGATGTTTCTACAGTTTAAAATACAAAATGAATATTTATTATGTTATATGCATTAACAGAATTATGTTTTGTATGTACAAACACATAACTACTGTAGGAACAAGTCCTTTTTATGTGCGTGCACAATCATCTCTTTAAAATCACATCTCGGTTCTATTCTGTAGAAAAACATGTTACTGCCTTAAAAAAAAATCCAACAAGTCACGGTTCACCTTGATTGCCGTGTGTTCATCAAAGCGTGAGGACTAAAATGAAGTGAAAGCAATGACTGACAGGGTCTGAAGTGAATTAATACGCAGCCTTTCTTTGTTTTGTTCTAACAAATAACTGTCATCTGAGGAGAGACACACTTCAACTGTATTCAGAGTGTGTGAATGGATTTCTTCTCTTCACTCGCTTTGTATGAACAGCAACAACTGGATGACTTGTTCTCTGAAAGCAGCATGTCGACAGGTGGGCTCTTTCAACTCAACTTAGCACAACACTCGTTTTGTTTTTGCCTGATAGATTCCAGACTCCATGTTGGACTTATCAAATAGCTCAAAACATGATAACTGCAAATAGGACATTTTTTCAGGTAATAAATAATCTATTACCATTTTTCTGACACATCTCTGCAGTACAAGTGCTCAAAGCATTTACAACATTTAGGCAAAAAGTGTTTTTCCAAGAATAAATTCATGCATATCTAATTGGTTTAATCTGGATGTTGGTTATATTCCACGGCTACATTTACACATTTCAGAGTCTACTATGCACCTACTATTCTAAACAAGACTCAAAGACAGCCACAAAGGAGAGATTTTAAGTTTTGGTCAGTGCCACCTAAACGCTGCACTCCTCTCCTTCACATTCTGCACATGGCGTGTCCCAGCCAGCCATATTTACTTCATTTCCTCCGATTCATAGATGCTGCTCACTGGACCAGAACATTCCAGCTGCCACCTCAACATCTCATTATTTTTCTGAAATATCAAGCTTGTATCTTCTTGATAAATAATTCGCAGTAGTATAATGTATCAGACTAAAACATATTTTCAGGGGGGCATGGAGGTTAAAGTGCCAATCTCACCTTTTTAATTTTTTTTCGCCCCGAAGACAGAGATTTCCATATATAGAGTGACCATGGTTTGTGTTGAACATGAGCAATCGGGATGAAGCGCACAGCGACACATATTGCTGTCAGAGATTGGAAATGAGGCCTGCTAACCTGTAGGCAGCCTCCCCAGACCAATCAGCTTTACACATTGCCAATGCATTTGCCGCGTCTAAAAAGAATTGTGACTGTGAAGTTTTTATCTGGGTAGTTGACAAACATTACTCTTTAATGCAGTTTTGTAGAAATGCATTCTTATCCCTCTTGGAAGGCATTTATCTACTTGAAACCTGCAAAATGGTTGCCACAGGGAAGGATTTCTTTTAATAGACTACAATAGGCTCAGTATGGGACACATTCTGATTTTTGTGATAGATAGGGGGCCCAGCCATATATTCATGGAAAATTGTTTATCTTCAAGCGGGAGGAGTGAAAGGATATTCCACAATAGCATTTCAACTTTCATCTGAAACGATTCTTTAGACTCGTATAAATTGTTCTGTAGAATTTCAGACAGATGCTTTTCATAAAAAATATCAATCTGCAAAAGGAGATGTCACAAAACATGAATACAAACCACCGTGATAGAAGAGAAAACATATGTGTCCTTGCCTGTGTATGTATACATACAGCAAAAAATACATAAATATATATATATTCAGATACAAATATATATATATATATATATATATATATATATAGGGCCTATAGATAAATATGTATATATGTATATATACACACACACATACACACAATACATATTTATATACGTGTATAGTAAATTCCTGGTATTATGATGAAATGGACGTTTTGCGTAAGAATCTAACAGTTTGAAAACGCAGAAGAAAAAAAGCCCTCTGTGGGAGGCAAATGTCCCACGACGTCTGCTATTCAGACGGAGCTACATTGTGCTGCCGTGCTCTCTCAGTCTCAGGCCATGTGCGGTTCAGGCTTTTTTTCTTGTGGGGTCCTTGTGATGCTCGGGCAAGGCCTTTCCTTAGCCTGTCTCTGTAACAGAAGCCAGCAACCAAGCGACACAATGTAAGAGCAGGGCCTGAAGACGGGGGGGCCTTGTGCGCTCTTAACGGCACTCTCAGAAAGCGGGGACAATAAATCAATAGACTGTCCCTCTCCAGTAGGGGCCAAATGTAAACAAATTGAAAAGGACGGAGAACAAAACAGATTGGTGACTGAAACAGACATACTCAATAGGGGCACTGCTACAAATGAAATGCCACTGTGGTAGTTTCCTTCCAGCCTTCAGTATGATGTATGCCATTCACAGCAACATGACATGTAATAGCAAGTGTGACCAAATTCAAATTTGGAGTAAAAAAACAACAACAACAGGTGCAAAGAATCTTACAGAATTCCTCATTGGTAGCTTTTTCTGGTGTCAGTACATGTGTCAAAATGAACATCTGCAATGCAAAGAGATGTATTCAGCGTTGGAGGTACTTTAATTTGTCAGCGCACTTCTTCTCAGAGACCTTTGCCGATGAGCCACAGCAACATCTTACACCGTATAACACACAGCGCTCAGGGGCACAGGCACAGAACTCTGTGCATGTCAGAGCCACATGCCACAAGTTAAATTAATGAATCTTTAAAAGGTTTAGGTTTTTTTAATGAGAGAATCTGTTGTAGCTTTTTATCAAACCTCTTCATATTTCACTGAGGTGGAATGGTGCACCACATTTGCGAGGCAGAACTAATGCTATATAAATCTCAAGTAATAAGCAGGCCCTGGGGACATCATCTAAATGAAGATTTTACACCAATTTAAACCTGCCTGCAATTTGATTTCTGCCTTAAGTGCATTTGTTTAACAGGTGCTGGAGATGCAAGCATTTCCATCCAAAGTGTCGCTATGTCTCCTTTATTAATTTTTGGATTGCAAGTGGGTGGAGGAATATGAAGAGAAAGGGGAGTTGACAAACACTAATCAAAGGTTCAGAGTGGGCTGATTTTACCAAAGAACCAATGTACTTTTGCTTCATTTGCAAACTAATGATTTAAAACCCCCACAATCTGTTTGAGGTCAACTCCTGTGTATTTTGGATACGCTTGGCTATTAGCATCACTGAAAGCTTCAGATGTGTCAAGCCTGCTCCCCCTCCAGTGATAGTCACCTACTTTAATTTCCCTGCAGGCCTCAGAGGGGGATGAATTCAACTAAAATCACAAGCTGTTTTGTTGGCAATCCTTTGTGGCCTATAATGAATCTAATGAATATAAAGAGAGGAGAAGGGAGGGAGGGGGGAAAGGGATGGAGGCGAATACATTTCAACCACGCTGTGTTGCTTTTACTTGACGATTTGTGACCCTCAACAATGGGACAATGGCGAGTGTTTTTGTACCCTTAATTTGCCTTTGTGTTTCAGCTTCATCTCTTTCACCACAAAGCATTGAAAGTCGTCAGTTGAAGAATAACTGCTGACTCCACGGTCTGTCAGACAAAGGGGAGGTTTTAAGATGAATCCCTAACTATCAGCCGGCCAGAGGAGCAGAAAGGGAAAGGGGCTCAAAGACAACAACAGACATGTCAAAGGTAGAATTAGCCGGGGTTCCAAAACCGGCCTGAAGCACTTCCTCTCTAGTCTAACGCGCCACAAATGGCATTTCCACCTCCTTAAAGCTGCTGTACATTTGTATTTGCCCTCAGAGAGGTGTTTGAATTAAAGTGGCTCATCTGATAAGAGCAGAGGCTAGTGAACGTGGAGGCCCAGTGGAGCTGTGGCGCTGCTGTTTAAAAGCTGGCATGTTTCTGATTTCACAGGCCCCTCAGGTGGCAGGATCGAATTAACAGCCCTGTTGTTCTCAAATCCAACCCACATTCAGGTCAGGACTTAAAGTTGGAGGGACTTTTACAAATGTTTCTTCACAATTGAATCTCTTCAACAAGCGAATACATGCAGAAAAAAACCCACAAACAGCAAAACACAGCATAGAATGACCACAGCTCAACCAATGCCTTACCTAACATTTCAGCACATGAACTTTTTAAGTGCTGTAGTTAACGTGGGGTAGATGATAAAAAAGTTCTGTGTCACTGGTCCATGCCGGTATGCTTCCCAGTCCCTGTAATGATTTCTATTCATAAACATGCAGTGTGCTATCCTCCACCTGGCAGCTGCCTCTGTGCATATGAGATTACTATTATGCATCTTCCAATCCCAAGGATAAACATCTCTCCACTTTTGAAGTTTGCGAGCACGAGGCATATTTTAGTGCCATACGACTTAAGCATCCCTTCAGGTATCACTTGCAATCTTTTCTCATTCTATATACATTGTTCAACTTTAAT
Organism: Gymnodraco acuticeps; assembly: GCF_902827175.1. Lineage (NCBI taxonomy): Eukaryota > Metazoa > Chordata > Actinopteri > Perciformes > Bathydraconidae > Gymnodraco > Gymnodraco acuticeps. The sequence continues at coordinate 1,087,557 of NW_022990014.1, forward strand.
GGGTATCTAATTTGTGTTATCAGCTTACAGGGCAGTAAGTAATAATTTGCATGGCTGCCCTAAGCAAATATGCTTCCATAAGCATCCCATAGTATAGACACTAGAATGGATTAACCTCCATATTGGCTATGCCCCGGTGGTCAATGCTTTTTAAAAATAATAAGAACAGATAGTTTAGTTAGTTGGCAATCTAGAAAAAAAATGAATTTTTTACAAAACCCTTCTACCTTCAGATTCTATGTTGGATATAATCCCTGATTCAACAGCAGCAGTGCAATTGCATCCAAGGATCTACACAATGTCAACGATGGTTAAGACCACTTGCTGGAACAAGCACATGTGCCCATACTTGAAGTTCCATTGTTATGACATACAACATGTTCTTTCATAAGTGGCCTCCATTTTGCTATTGTCAATCCAGTTGCCCTCTTAACCTGACTCACAATAAGATTGACTGAATGTTGTACGTCTGACCTTTCTTTGCTGTGAATTTCTCTTTGTAAGTATTCATGCATTTCCAAGCGGTTTTGTTCTTGCTTTAGCAGTGATAACAAGCCTGCACACGGTGAAGGTCAGTTTAATTTTAGCGTGTAAGCTGGACACAGAAGAGGCGCTGCTAGATTCACTACTTTACAGTCCTTTATACACAGAAAAGCTAAGAAGAATCCTTTGAATTTCTCAACTCTTTTCATCCTGACAAGGTCTCACTACTCCCTAACATGGATGACAGCTCCTTCTATCTGTAGTGAATTTTAAATGCTAGTTGCTCTCCAAGATACTGGCGAGAATAAATACCCTCCGTCCACAGCTGCAACTTAATCAACATTTGAATTAGCCTGCACATGTACTGTGTGTTCACAGAGGCACCACGGGGTAAACAGGGATACATCTAGGAGCTTGATATTCTACTGGCTTGCATCAGGCATGTGTGTTACGCTTGTTAGCTTAGTAGACAGCTAATTGCCATGGTGGGTGGTTAGAGTGCTAGGAGCCTGATCTTAGGAATATGTCATATTTGTTAATCGGACATGCAGATGCAAATAATGTGTGACAGACTGTGACCAACACTACCGGAACATAAATGCTGTTAACTTCGGAAATGTTCTTGGCTCAGACATATCCCTGCATAAAGGCTATAAAGACAACCCACTGTTTATCTATTTATTTATTTTGTTTAGCTATTTCTGTTCATGGGCCAATGTGACAAAAGAAGTGCGAGGACAAAAAAATATCCTACTGGAATAGTAACATGCCAGATTTTGCTTTGTTGTGGGTCTGTGTACTAAAATCCCACGCTAGTTGGGAATTGTTGGCCTGATTACATTATCTGGTACTGAGAATAAATGAAAAGTGAAAACTGTACTGTGCACACCATAAATGGAAGAACATTCGAAGATGCACAATCTAATTCATATTCCTAGAAGGATTTGTTGTAATTTGCAAAACACATCAGGTATCTGACAGGAAGGCACAGCCTCTTTAAAACTAAGCTATTCAAACTTGCATACAGTTTGAAAAGCTCGTCCATAAAGATTGATTAAAGTTGTAAAGATTTTGCATCAAAAGAGTTTCTGATTAAAGCTCTCGGCCATGGAGATGCTACTGTTTTGCATCAGTCCCGTAATCTCCCTCACTTGGTGAAATTGTTGTTAATGCAGAAATAATATCAATGCAAACTATATTAATAACCATGGTGTGAGAAGCCGGAGCAATGTCACTTAATCAATGAAAACAAATCATGTACACCTCGCTTTGATTATCTGGAGGAGTGTGAATATTAATGTCTCGGTCTAAATCAATGATGGGGTTGCATATATTGCCTCCTATGTTTCCTCATGGTTAAGACATTTCTTTCTTTTATATTTCTGCTGCATCCCTGAGAGCGATCAATGATATACTAAATAGAGATATGATACCAGCTATTATAGTTATTCAACAACAGTAACAAAACACTAGCGATTGTACCATTGTAAAGTATAAACATGGGATGTTCAAATTTCAATTAACTTTGGTTTGTATTTGCTGATATTAATTAAGAGGGCTTGCAGAAGGACACAAAGGAGACAGGTTTATTGTCTCAGATTATTCCCATGAAAGCAGCATCAGTATGTAGCACAACGCTACCTAATTAACTGGCATGGGAGGCAAGACATTACACTCGAAACCTTTTGATTTGTGGGAGGTAATAGCATTGGGCAAGAAACAGATTCTTTATTTCATTATTTGATAAGAGGGCCTTTAATGGAAATATCAGCCCAGGAGCAACACAAGTCAATATCACTACTTTGGTGTGAGAAAAAAAAACTCGCTTCAAGGAGTAATGTTGCAGGAAATGAATTACCTCATGACTACAGTTCATTAAATAAAATGGGAAACACACCTGGTGGGCTAATGGAGGTCAAATGTAAAAGCAGCAGCATGAAGGTTTGGGGATGTGGCAATTAAAGACAAAGCAACATTTAGCCTCTCTGTGACAGGTTAATGAAATGTCTGCTGCTAAGTGTTGGTGAAATGCGACTCACAGTCACACAGTGAAGCCTCTCCTGTAGTCGGTAGTCAGGGATGTGACGGTGTTGTATCAGTGTCACTGAGAGCAATCATAACATTCCTTTCCTCCGAGTGCAAAGGTTGTTTTGAATTCCCTTGGCAGCCGAATGCTTCAGGGGGTCAAATACACCAAATCTCTGAACAATAATGGGCCAACTATCAGTTACATCACTCACCTGGCATCATTGGCCGGCATTACAAATATATTTTTTTCCAGTTCTGCATACTTGACTGTGAATGCTTTTGAAATGGGAATAATGTAATCTGTGCCGTAGATATCTTCTGCTTTTGTGCATCTATCCAAGAAGTGAATGGTTAGACCTATCAGTTACTCTCTGGAGGTGATGTATGCGCACTCTTTCAAACAAGGCCACAAACAGATGAAGGCTATAATATGCTGCCTATTCCTGCTCTCTCAATTTTAAGGGTTATTTTGTTTTCTTTTTGAAAAACTATTTAGGTGCCAAAAAATCCTTGAGAAATACTTTAATTGTTGGTCAAACTAATAAGAAATAACATTTTCAAGTGCTCAGGGAGAAACCTCAAGTTAATTGAACATTTAAAATGTAGAGAAAGAAAACTTCATTGTGAAATATAAAAACAGATGAGCCACAAAGAGAAAATATAGCTATACTAACACAAATCAAAATCTACATAAACTAAACCAATTTCACAAAAAGTTCTACGTTTACGTGACTGATGGGAGTCACAAGACATACTTTTCCAATGCAAGACATATCGTTTTGACATTATCTTCAAGATTTTAAAGTTTTTATTCTTTGACTGTGATCTGCGTCAGATTATCCGCCTGGCTGTCTATCTGTATTACCTTTTCATTTTCACACTGACAGTCTGAAGAATAAAGACACAGGGTTTAAATATATCTTCCTACTGAATGGACATTCTTCACCAGATGTGCAACAGATAGTGTCAGTGTAATCTCCCAAAGCAACAGAATCAACTCTACTATGTTTTTATTTAAAAAAAGAATAATCCTCAAAGATTACGATTCAAACCATATTTGAGGTTTGACTCTTTTCCAAACTTTTTTTAATTATTACATTTTCTAGGGGGAAAACAACAAGAAATCATTTTAAAAAATCACAGAGTTTAGTATTTTTCTCAGCTAATGGAACTCCAAAGTTTAAAACAGATACGTACTGAGAAGACGACAAAGCCATTTGCACAATTATAGAGGGGCATTTAGTAAACTCTGTCCCACTTTATCAGGCATCTCCAGCATTGTCCATTGGGAGTTAACTTTCAGACTGTTTACTGGTTCAAAGGCCAGGCCTGCATCTGAGGCCACATAGGCAAGATAATGTATCCCAGGCTACAGAAGCAGTCAAATCACTGTGCATTAAGACTAGGCACACAATAGACAACAATGGCTTGCATAAACACTATTTAGAACTATTCAGCAGGCATTGAAGAGATGGGCGTCGACTCACTATTGCTGCAAAGCCGGCGCATTGTGTGGAGGTGAAAAGAAGTCTAATGAACAGGAAGCCTTATTTGAGAGAGCTGACAGTAACCATACAACAGCCGCATTGTGCGCTTGCCACCAACCCTGTGGGTCTCTACATTAGGAGAAATGATGAGAAAGTAACCCGAAAAGACACAGTGGACCCTTGGACCTACGTAAATGCAACCAGACAAAAATGTGGGACACAAGCTGTCCCCACCTTTACCCAAAGCTGCACGTTTACATGCACAGAACATCAACTGCTCTCATGGCCAAGGATAAAAGCCCCCTGGCCAGAGGGAACTTTGAAGTATATTTGGGTTAGTTTACCTCCAAAGACTGCAATTTTGGTGCAGCAGCAGTTACAATATATGTCATACATTTTAAATTATATCAAACTCTGCAGGGGAAAGTTGGAAACTCTTTGGTGCACTAGGCCTCCTCCTCCTCCTCCTCCACACATTCACACTCACATTATGCCCCCTGCCTCAAGCTTCATCAATCTTCCACAAAGGGGTGACATCACCAATAAGCATAGCCCTTTATAGCTTTAAGCAATAAGCCGTATTTACTGATGAGATAAGCCCTCTGCTATTGTCTAACCCTCCACTTTGGTTCTTTCTCTCACTGTTTAAGAATCAAACAGCACTTTTGGAAGGTGACAGAGCATGCCCAGGATTTAAGGCTAAAGCATGCAAAGAGGTTTCCTATTTGGTGGCCTTTCAAAGGACCACATTAGCCAGTTTAGTTCAAAGTAGCAGGGGCAGGTGAAATTACAAAAATAATCCAGGCTTCTTTGAAACCACTTGTTTGGTATTACATTTGAGTGAAATTATCCAGAGCATATGACATGTACTCACACTCTACAGAGCTTGAAACAAACCACAGCCTGGGGAGGTTACGAAGCACAATCATCCATTACACATGTGACCTGTAATTACTGTTTGTAGCAGTATTAGTGAGCCAGTCCAGAGTGGTCACTAAACTGCTGAGACACCATGATACAGTGAGGCTTATTAAGACTCACGTGTGCAAGCATGGGAAGAACTATGTGGCAGTTTCTGTTTTTTGAAGATGAAATAGAAACAGGTATAAGACGTCTAATAAGTTGCAAATCAATACAACATATTTGGAAGTTTCTACTTTCACAAAGTCTGTTGGAAAAACTAAATCTAACTAGGTTGTTACTATAAAATATAGCATCCTTATTTCAAATTGATAACCTATTTTTAACAAGATAAAAAGCCGTTTTCTAAACAGACATGTAGTGTCACTACATGTATCTTGAAATCATGCCATTTGTTGTTTGTTTTTCTTAGCTCCCCACAGAGTCATGTCAGGCCTTGGGAACTTGTCAGATATTCAGTTTGTAGTCACTTTAGAAAGGCTGAGCGCCGAGTCTCCGGGGAATCGCTCCAGTCTCCCCATCTCCCCCACCCCATGTCACCAGCCAGGAACAAAGCCGCCATAGTCAATTCTCCTAATTTCACTGCAGCCTGTCGAAATCCTGTTCTCCTTTTCTCATTCTCTTCAACAAGTACTTTATGCTGGGATCAGTCAGGTCTGAGTCGCCCACAAAAACCTGAGGCTCTTGCTTCATCGTCTTTCAGCACCGAGTTTGACACTCCCCAACTCCCTGCCATTCAGGCGCCTGCACCATGCAATTTGTTTCCATTTGTCAAACAGCAGTATCCATCACAAAAGAAAATGCTGGCACAACAGAAAGTTTGTGAAAAACATTGTTTCCTCAACCCAAAATGGCCTCAACACTACTTATTTATTGGCCCATAACAAAACAACCTTAAACAATTTACACCATTTCTGTTGTTGTGGATACTTGTTACATTATTCTTCCCTCGACTGACAATAAAAACGTCTTTAACAGAATAGGACGCGTATCACATCCTCAAATCAGCACCAACGTATCACTCCTCTCTTAAAGTGTGGATGGGCTAAATGCTACGGTGTGAATGCATCATTTCACTCGCCGCCTTCACATTGTGCCGACTCCTTTTTTGTGTTTTATTTCTTTGGGATTACACTTCATTGTAGGGACAGCCAGGTTTCTCACACATTTATTTATTAAAGCCATATCGGCACTATGTTGACGGCATTGCTATTTGCACACCTATTCAGATACGTCGTAAAATGGTGCTATTATTGGGGGACGTCGGAAGGTATCTGGTTAATAATACTTATTGTGCAAACTTTGTTGTCGCCATTCTTGTGTTGGCTGTTATCGAGGGGAGAGCAGAGAGGATATATGCTGACTCTGATGTAGATAGTGCTATGAGTATTCCTATTGTGGCAGCTGCAGTGTGGCGCAGTCCCTGATAGGATTTTGAATGCTGTCAATGCTGTGTCAGGTGCATTAGCACCTCAGAGACCCATGATGCTCCAGCTGCTCTGGGCCTGTGTCTCCCCGGGCCCTGGCTGCCAGCCTCACACCAGACACAAAGTAATCACAGATCACAGCGTTTAATCACTGAAACAAGCACTCCAGAGGACCTCTCTGTCAATATCCCACTCTCATTATCTGTTTGGATTGCACATCCACACTGTCAGATAAACAGAGTGGAAAATTAAGATTAAAAATATGGTAATTTCATTTGAAGCAGCAGGCTCCTCTCACTGGCCCATTATGCTATTGATTACCTCTGAATTCAATTTCTCTTTTCAATGTAAACTTTAATCTATTCGTGAGCCAACAATTCAACTCCCAAGGGGCTATTTGAGAGTAAGTAACCATTTAATATGACGCTGGCTGAAGATTCACTGGCTTTAATGAATTGTGTAAATCACTCAGCTTTTAAAGGAACTGATGTCCCGCAGTTCACCACCCAAATCTGGGCCTGTTTAAATACAGCCTTTATAGCAAGCTAAGTGTTTACTGACTGACAGCAATCTCTGAACGCATAATCACCAGCTTTGCTCTTTTCTGTATGAAAGGGAATTAAACAGCTCGTTTCTAATTGCGCTGGTGATGAGAAAATCACAATTTAATTGGGGGTGTAATCATCATATTGCACCAGCTTTCTAAAATAACAGAGTAAATGGCTGTACCATTTTACCATCATAGAAATCAGTTGACTCAAGAAGATAATCACTAGGTTGTTCTCCTTAACCACTTACCAATTTGTAGCATCTTGGTCAAGACCACTGAACTGAAGCAAACACCATTCAGACATCTGAACACAGGCTGAGCAACAGCAGAATGAAATGGTTATTGAGGGAATGTTTTTGAGCCAAGAAAATCTTATAAATGCAAAATGAAGACATTTATTTTTAGATTTTTTTTATTTACTACTAAACTACAAAGTGCAACTCCATCAAATATGACATATAACAAAACAATACATTTACTGAGAAAACAATGTAAGTACATATGGAGCTAGTCATACTAAACGTCCTATTACTGCCAAAGAAACAGCTAAGCTATGCTATGCTTTAAAAGCAACAAAAGCCTATTTTACAAAAATAGGGGGAAAGTTGATAGTCTCTAACATGTATTAGATGCAACACACGTTTCTTAGTGTAGTGTTGGTCATTATGATTGCCCGTACATGAAATGTTACATTCAAATTGTACTCTTCTCTCTTGACAAGAGTTGAGGTAGACATATAACCACTATCGTTTAAGTGCTGGAAGGATACTTAATTAAAACTGCAATTAAAAACAAGAATCAATAGTCTGATTAAGGCACAATAATTACTGAGAACATCTCTCCTCTCACATTCTCCTAGTCTTTTCAAGCATTTCCTGAATAATAAAAACGCCTCAGACCTATTACACAATGTGTGCCTTAAAAGAATGATTTAAGTCACCAATAATTTATCGCACCAGGATAATCACATCCAATATCTGCACTCTTTTGAGCACCGGTGCAGGATTGAAGCTACCCAAGAGGCCAGAACACACATACATAAACATAGCAGGGTGTAATCAATAAACAGCCATGCAGTAAAATCCTGTCAATAAAAAGGCACACCCTGCCTCAGCTAGTTGTTCTATATCAAAAGAATACGCCAATCAAACACAGCACATACTACACACTAGCTACTGGGAATCCAAATACATTTTAGTAAACAGGAAGGAATGTAAGAATATCCAGAAAAATAGTTGGTCAGTGATGGCGAGTACGAGGTCCACAGCGACTCTCCAAACTGTCAAAGAGACGTCTCAAAGATGACATGGATGTCCTTGGCACAGTGCACGTCTGCCACTCGCTTTTTGTTGATGTAAACCTGGAAGTGCATCAGGGAAGCAGTGTCACAGAACACAAGCACACAGTCCAATCTAAGCTACGATCTATTTAGGGTGTGATTCATGACAGATCCAGTCAGAGCTGGGTGAAGGGATTTGTCACCTGCTCAAGCATGCAAAAGTGGCTTATTTAGCTCTGGGAAATTCAGTGTAGAAAATATCAGAGATAATCACTGAAATTATTTGTTCCATTTGACTTCATTTTTACCTGTGTGTTTGCTTACAAAATACATGGTGTCTTACTACAAAGAGGCTCTGACAGACCAACGATAAGAGAAAGTTTGAGAAAAAGAGGAAAACAGGTGAAAACAGGTCGGCCTCAGCATGAGATATACCTTCTGCTCTGGGATTCTCTTTCAACACGGACAAAGGAGCTAGAGGTTGATATCAGATTATTGAATGTATTTAAACCTTGACTGACAACTATAGAAACTTGACACACAACATGTGGACCATCTCAGTATTTAATAAGTGGTGCTAGACAGTTATGGATGCCGTGGTAATCTGATCTAAGCAGAGCACCCTACAATAAAGAAAGGAAAACGTAAGGGCTTGTACAATGTCATTACCAATCCGCCAGTGTACAGGGTAAGACGATACCAAATAATACCACAGTGTGCTGAGTCTTTGAAATCAGTATTTTACTCATTTCACTCCTCTGGCGGAGGAGATACAGTTCCGCTGATAAATTTGTGCGAGGGACAGAGAGAAAATGAAATGATGCCTACTTTTTCTTATTTCACAAAGACCTTTTTGAAGTTGCAATATGGTATCTGAAGTCCCAGACAGATGCACATAAAATGGAATTGAACAATGAATAGCCAGCTCTTATCTGTTCAGTGTCTGAAGGGGAAATACATCACAAATGAATTTCACAGGGAAAAAATATGGACATTCTCCATTACAGTAATCCCCATAGAAAGTTTATCCCAAATCGCGATGAAGTTAAACCCAATATTTCCAAATAGATGTATTGCAAAGAAAGCTGCTTTTCTGGAATCATCTCTAAAATGATCTAAAAATTATATTATGAGAAAAAGATTATACGGGGAGTTTCTTTGATAAAATCAGGGGATGGAAATCTACAAGGGGAACAATTTTTCTCTTGAAATTAATGTTATGGTGTTGCATTGCTCCGAGTAGGCACTTTAAATTAAAATGGTAATCAAGTGTCTTTGCATTGTCAGAGTAATGCACATCTTCTCTGCTTAACTGTATCATTTTGGAGGTAAGCAATGAAGACTGGAGTTAAAGGGAGAGTCTGGGATTAGTGTGGCACGGCTGGACTCTATTTAGTCACAAGCCAGTCCTGGGAGAAAGGTGGGTGTGGTTACCTGTCTGGCTGTGTGTAGCAGTGAGGCGGCCTCGGCTCTGCCTGTCTGTTGGACCATCTGGTAAAAGAGCCCTTCCTGGTTCTGGAGCAGCACATATGGCTCGTCATACTCCTGGATCCTGCCGGCATCTAGAACCTGCAATCACACATACAATGCTGGGTGTGAGTGGGCATCACTGCACGTATACTTTACTTTGGGGAAAACTGACACATCAGCTGTTTCCCTGCTGAGCGATGCATGCAGACAGTGCAAGATGAATGGGGGAAACGGTAGTCTCTGCACATAGGAACCATCCATTTCATGTGACTCATGCAACAGCAAACATTGGTGCCTGTTTGTGCTCAACAGGGTGACTGACAATGAGCGTGTCCTGTTAGCAGTGTGAAAGTCAAGCACGCTGACTCTGACAGACTGAAGATCAGTGATTTATCCATGTGTTTATCCTGGCGTTTCAGCAGCTCAGGGGTGGTCCTCAGTCAAATCCAACAATCACACCTTTAAGACACTCTAGTCAATTACCATCATTTCTGTGTCATCACATGCCATATAAACCACACAAAGAATAGTGCCAATTCAAGCAGTTTGGAAAAGACTACAATTATATCACAGACAAATTTTAACAAGCTCCATCCCCTTACAGTGGTAATGAGCAGTTTGTTATCACTAAAGCCAAGTTTCAGGGTGTATTAAGTATGAAAGGGAGACTTCTGCAGCTGCTGTCATAATAGACAGGATACAAGGAGATGGAGTTTGTATTTTGGAAACATTATGCGTCTAAATAAGGCAAAGCTTAAGATTAGACCATGCAATCCAGGTGGGGCCAAAACAATTCTCCCAGAGTGTGCAACAATCTGGGGGCATATATAACGCGAGTGTAGGTGTGAAACAGTCCCCCGCTGTGTGATATTTGGCTTTTTCTCAGCAACCCTCTCAGTGACCGAGCAGCCACCAGGTTGTGCCCTGTCCTCCATAGACGCTTAACAAATGCTGCCACAAATGGCACTAATTGGCACCTCTGCAGGCAGTAGAAGGAGAGGGCCAAAGATCAAGTGGCCTGAGCAGAGGCTCAAAAAGGGAACGCTGTGAGGGTGAATCAGGCCAGCTGTTGCAAAATAGAGCAAGTGAATTAAAAGATTGTGCAGGAGGCTCCTTGCAATGAAGGGAGGAGGTGTTTGTAAGCTTTGAATCTCAGGTGTGTTTGACATGCTTCAGTGGCAGTGAATATAGGGTTTATGTTTCCGTGTGTCAGTGTTGAACTTTGACACACAATGGAAGCTACATTTATTATAATTGATGAGAAGGAACATGTTTGTGAAGGGAAATCGTTAAATGTAATAACTGAAAGTGTCATTATTCATAATTTCATTATTTCTTATAACTGCTAACAGAAGGAGAAGAGTTTCGTTTAAAATGTTGATTTAAGTGCTGGAAAATGGAAATGTACTGCTTTCTTACTTACCAGTATTCTGTCACAGTCAATGATAGTGTTGAGTCTGTGAGCAATGGTGAGGACGGTACACTCCTTAAACTTGTCCCGGATAGTCTGCTGGATGAGGCTGTCAGTTCTAAAAAAGGAGCAGGGAACACAACACCTCAGCACAAAAAAACTCTTCCTTTAGACCCTTGGGCAGGGATTTTTACTTAACACTGAACAATGGCTCATCAGCAGTGAGGTATGTGCAATAGAGGGCATACAAAACAAAGGAAAGAAAAGCTCCTTCAGTTAACAAAAGATAGGTTCAGTTTATTTTTGACTTTTGTGAAGATTGTTTAGTTTTATTAGACATTATTTTTCGTGTTATTATTTTGGATTTTATATGGTTTACAATCATTTTCTGCCTATTAGAAGTCATATTAAATGTGTAATTTGTACATTTTGGTTTACTAAGTTGCATTTTGATGTATTCAATCCTGTGTGGCCTATGATGTTGTGGACTCAAAGAAAAGTAGTTGTGACTAATGAGGATCCAAATGAACAAGTAAATGAATAATTAAATAATTGATAAGCGTATGCTCCAATGATATAATAACAAAATATCATCCTTTTATATAATCCGTTTCCCATCAGGCAATTGGTTGAACATTGCTAATGGCTAAGGGTTAGATGTGTGGCCCCTCGAATGACTTTCAATGTTTTACTTGAATGTGCTATTCATTTATTTGTAGATTCGTTGGAACTAATGTATTGTTTTAAGAATAGTTTGGGTTTGTATAACAAAAGTGTAGAATCCTTCACTTGTTGACTCGAGTGTCCTCTGACCTGGGGTCCACATTAGCCGTTGCCTCATCAATGATGAGGATGCGGTTTTTCCGGAGGATGGCCCTGGCCAGACACACCAGCTGCCTCTGGCCCATGCTGAAGTTAGAGCCGGACTCCGTCAGCATCGTCTCCAGCTTATTGGGCAGGTCCTCCAACACGGCCTTCATCTGCACCTGCAGAGAGGGAGAGCAGAGTCCCAACCCTTCATTACCCCTTCATAAAGGCTTCCTGTGGGGATGTCTTTAAAGAGCTATCCAAACACACCCATTAACCGCCTGGCACAATGCAGGGCCAGGTCCACTGATGACCTTGGCCAGTGCTCTCTTGTGGCCAGCCTCTAGCTTTAATCCAGGCCACCAAACCCATTCAGAGGCAGGACCAGGAGCTGAAGCCCTTCACTGTGGGGGGAGCCTTCATCCTGGTTGGCCTGACTGCCCAAACACATCTCCCCCAGCACTTTCAATGGTTCCCAGTTACAAGCCGCACATTGAGCTGGGCCCCATGGCCCTAATGGGATTTCCCCCCATGACTTGTGGCGAGCAGGGAGGCTGAATGGCAGCATTGTACAGGGGGGACAGAGGGATCCCCCCCTGGGCCGGCGAGGGGGAATCATTCAGAGCCACGCTGGAGTACCTCTTGGAGTGCATTCCACAGGTCCTCATCTGTGTGCTGCCTGAAAGGGTCCAGATTCTTCCTCATGGTGCCCGTGAAGAGAACTGGGTCCTGTGGATAGATGGATATAGAAAGAGAAGGCCGTGGCCAGTTAAGATAATGACAAGGGGGAAGATGTATGAAAGGGTTAAGACAAGCTTTAGAGAGCGCCGCTAGGCAATGTTTGAGGGGAAGATGTTCACAAAAGGCTTGCTCCTCTCAGGAGCTCTATTCAATGTTCTGGCCAACTATGCTTCAATAAGTTGATCTTTTTACTTGGAAAACCAGAGCTGGTGCGCTAGTGTTGGTGGATAACAACGGTGTGACATTGTCGGTATATATAAGATGGAGCAAAAAGGGCCATCTAGTTACCGTACAAAGACTTCCATACAGTAGGTGTATTAGAAATGGTAATCTCAAAATGTCTGGCAAAAAGTAACAGCTTTACTCTGTCAAACGCACAAGCATCTGTCAGGAGGGGTTATCGCATCAGTTGTCTACCCTCAAGAAAAGGACAGCCTCAGATCTAAGACAGCTAGGATGTCAAAGATATGTATTTATGGTGAGCCACACACCTGTATCAAGGTTTAGCCGCACAGTCATCTTTACGAGAGTAAATAAAGCTCTTTATTACAGCACAGAGGAACGAGCCCACAAGTCCAAAGGCACTTTTCTAACATGTCACTCAGTTCGTGGTTAACCTGATAAACAGGAGTGAGCCGGCATCTTCTCGTGTCAGGTCAGATATGTATTCATAAATCCTGCTTCAGTGTTGAAGTGATTTACTGAACACTTCCTCTTACTATCCCAGGTCCTCATACAGAGACAGTCTTGCCTCTCATGGTACAAAGCTGCTTTAGATAAGCTTTTCATATAAGCTTTTTTTTTTATTATCAGTGAACAAAAACAGCTGTGCTTTCCTTTGAAACATGAAACTGAATTTATGACACCTAAATGGTTATAATGGCTATTTGAAAAAAGCTGTGATGATATATGGCACAGCAACAGAGGTGACGCATAGCAGCAAGCTACTGCCCATAACAAGAACTGACCCACTTCAACTGCATCCTCATCACAGTCAAGGCTATATACAGTAATACCTCCAGTTTACTCAAGCTATGAATATCACCTAAAGTCAAGATAGGAATTATTCACCTGGCAACCGTGAGATTACACCAGGAGTTTGAGTACACAATGAGTCTAAAAGGTTAAGTGTCCTGCATTAAGGTTTCTGGCTTCTTGTATTTATGTGACTCACTATCCACACCTTCATCTCTGCTCTCTTACAGGTCACAGCCACAATCACAGAGACATTCATTGTACACACAGCACACATCCCTTATATACAAAATCATGTTTCAACAAACCTCCATGTATGTCAGAAGACTCAGGACTAACTGTTTAATTTTCCTGCAGAAAGAATAAAGCTTTCCGGACTTCATCCCTGCTACCTGCGCCTTACAAAATGTTCCACCTCTTTACTTCCAATGAACTTTTCCTTCTGTCACCAAAATACCACCTTGTCATTAAGCCAGCTGAAGTCCCAATTCAAACTAGTTTTGTGACACACTTTAATTGAGGATTCAATGTTAGGTCGGAAAAACTGATTTCAAGCACAGCTTTCTATAGACCGATTATGTGCTCCACCAATTCTAAGCCCTCTGTTTGCCACAGAATTCATTTTTACTCAGTCATTCCTGAGAATTCAATAGAAACTGAAATGGATCCTTTTTTAATGCCATATGCTAATAAAAGCTTATCATAATAAAATCAGTGGGTGGCAAATAATGAAACTCACTGGCAATGTATAGTATACATACAGTTTCACACTCAGTCCCACATGAAAAGGTAAGGAAAATAGCAAGTTATATCAAGATTTTCTTCCAAGTGAAAGGCTGACTGAATATCACTTTATCTCTGACGTCTCGCAGGAAAATAAAAAGGCTTTCAGATGGATTTGTGTAAATCCGAGAGACTTTATACGTTTGTAAAACTAAGAGAATGATACTGAAAAACCTTACTTCATATAATGGAAATGCCATCCTGTATGTGATACGGATGAGCATGAAGTTTACATTCTGACTTGCAACCTGCCACTTTGTACAACTCTCTCCCTCTAGGAGAGAAGGAAAGAGTAAACAAAATCTCATCAAACTCACATCACATCCATCTCAACCTACTTTAGACTGGGAAGTTAAACTTTATCTGAAGAAGAAGCAATGCCAGAAACCTATCAAATCCCAAAAAAAAAGCATTAATGAAACTGTTTTAGGGCATCTTGGCTGCACCCTGGAAATGTTTGAGACTTGGGCTAAGTGACGGTGTACAAGGGGACTCTGACTGTGAGGATGGGGGAGACTTCTTCTAAGCAGCTTTCCCATGTTTGGGGGGTAGAGGGCTAATCCTCTGTCAGGGATGGGGAACTGCTCTCTTCACAGTACAGGCCGTGGGAGTCTTCTCCCCTCCCTCCACTCTGCTGACACTCACCCGCAGGCTGGCATTTTCTTAATGCCGTATCAGTTTCAACAAGCGGAAATAAAGTTAAACTGTCTCAAGGCATCCGTTTGTCTCACTTTCAGAAATCCCCTGAGAGACGACTGTACATTTCCTCACTTGTTCTAGCTTTTTAAAAGCCAGGCATATAAAAAAAGGGCAACATCATGTAGGTGACTTAAAATTATTCATCTTACAGTTTTGAAATGTCTCAATCAAGAAGAATAAAAAAAGGCCATATATGTCAAGTAAAACTCCATTAGATTAAGGAAAGGACAAATACATTATTATTATTCCATGCTGAAAGTTGCATTCTGGGGTGGTTCTAACCATATATACCGTATATATATATTTATTATATTTCATTACATTTATCCACTGGTTACCATATGTACTGTCACGGCCAATGTTAAAAGGGCACCTGTGGAATGATGGACATTTTCTGACGCAGGGTGTGCAGGCCAATCTCAGAAGTCAGAAAGCCATCAATCATTATTCGTCCCTCGGGTTCTGCCAGCCGGAACAAAGCGGAGATCAGGGAGCTTTTACCAGCACCAGTGCGTCCAACGATGCCAACCTGCAGTGGAAAAATTACAACATTTATATATATATTTAAATCTGAAAGAAAACGTGTATTCACAAGCCACTTTTTCTGCTCTTTTGGGCTAATAATTATACATATTCTTTTTGTTCAATATCACTGAGGAAGCAACTCCTATGTCTAAGTATAATATAATCACTATTATTGTTCGGAAATAAAAAATAAATAATATGAAAACATCAATACACTTTAAAAACTAAATTGATGTCCTTATCTTTGCTGTTTTATGAGCAGGAGTACCATCAACTATCATCTTGTTTCAGACCTTTTGCATGTTTAAGTAGTAAATGTAGTATAGTTTCATGCAGTACATGCTAATTTCTCTATTTTCGTCAAATGTGCAGTCATTTTAACTCAAGTTTTATGATTACAAGTAAAGTAATTAAACAAGGCTATAAAAACGTTATAGGCTACCGATCTTTTGTATGTGTTTTATGTACTGTAAAAGTCACCCGATCGAGAAGTATACAAGCCGAGTGCAGACGTGAACACCATTTCTTTACAATTGACCTCAAAATTCTTGAGACGAAAAGAAAAACAACTTTACAGAATCCTCTCTGTGAATAATATTACCTGCTGTGTACATAATTATTGTCATGTAAATATATTGTGAATCTCTTATTATTTTGTATTGTTGTATTCCTATTATTAGTATGACTAATCTCTGAGTATTCCAATTACCTTTAACATGTGTGCCTGAGCAAATGGCAAATAAAGTTTGTAAAATCAGAAAACAGAAAATACCAGATCTCTCTTATGAAAAAGCTGCAGCAAAGAATGTACAGACATGATTGAACTGCTAACAGCACAAGCAACCTCCGTGTTTAACAGAAAAGGGGTATTGTGGAAGAATGATTTGAAAAGGCTTCACCACAGTGCCAAAATATCCTACACACACAAACATCTTAGAACCCAGACATATGCGTTTCACCCAGGTAGCAAGGATAAAAAGGTTTAGATATTTGGTATTAACAGAGGTTTGAAAGGAATGTTTTCAAAGGGAAAATAGTCTAAACAAAACATTGTTGCAACCACTGACTCACAGAAGGAGCTGCTGAATGGGAGCTACACACATTGGGTCATCCTTTCTCAGCAGAAGAGTATTCACTCTGCTAGTCAACATACAGGTTCATGGTCTATAAAGCATTACATGTATTGAGACATTTATGATTCTTTCAAATTCTAAAGCTCTTTGTAAGTTTGTTTTTTATAAAGAAATATTCTCAAATGTAAGTTTTTGCTCTCTATAAACTGTTGCATAAAGTTGCTGGAGGAGGAAGTGACCTCGTTTGAATATTACTGGGCTTGAATTGAATTGCTCTCATGTCACAGGGACCACAGGAAGAGCCATCTGCCCGTACCTGGCCGGCCACAACTCCATCTCTGTCTAATTAAGCAATTTTTAAGGACAACATTATGCTAACACAAATCGGTGCAAGGGCATAGCAAATGGAGGATGGCCCATGACTATAGCCATATACTCGCTTACATCCTCTCAAATGATGTGCAATATCTCCAAACCTAAACAAATAAGGTGTTTATTGAACTATTAGTGTATTTAACAAAAATAATTGAACATACTCAATGACTGACCGTTTTACTGTATGGCAGACATGTTTACTTTTAGAGCAGAAAATACACAGGTGTTAATATTAACATGAAGGACTCCCTTAACTTTCCCAGTAAGCCAAGCCATGGAGTGAGTATGCCCAATATTAGCTACTTGAGTAAGAACTGGAAAAGACTGTTTGAATGTTTAAGAGGAAGAAAAAAAACGTTGACAACAAAGCAAGAGGCATGTATACCCTTTCATCAAGGATATACAATTAATTCGTAATTGAAAGAGAATTAAAACAAATATTTTCAAAGTATAACCAAATAAGAATAATGACTGTCTTAAAAGAACCGTCTCAACATGGCTTTGAAAATGGTTCAGAACTTTCCTTAACATTCATCAAACAACGGTGTTATCTTATTTCAGATCAGCACTTTAGAAACCTTAGTGGAAATTACATAATATTGTCTTTAGCATAGTACAAATGTAAACAAGGACTGTGCACCCTTGATTTTTTTTAAATGAGCAATATGTTCCTACTAATCCGATTCTCGCTCAATGATGGGAGGTCAACTGAGGTGTTGCATTTAGTTGTTTGGTTTTATATGATTATGTACATCTTGTGACTAATGATGGCCGGAGTGGATGGATCTTGTACTGTAGGTTTTCTTGGGAAAGGGTGTCAGAGGAACTGTCAGGATGCACAAAGCTTTTCCCCCCCATGGCATGTGGCAGAGATCCCTCCCATGGGCTGTCAGAGCCAGGGCCTCTACACACTTATCAACCCATCCATTGTGAAATCAGCCGCCCTGGCCAACCATAGCCATGCAAAATACACCCCCTGCATTAAACACAGTTTCAATCATCCTCAACCATCTCCCTCCGCTTCCCTCTCTCTCCTCTCTCGCCCCTCTCCCTCGGCCTCTCCTCTCTCTTATAGTGAATAAACAGTTGTCACCGTCAGGTAGCTCAAAATGCAAATTGGGAACAAATGGATCCACTTGAACAGTCTTAATTACATGATATGTATTCCATGAATCACAAATGGTATAGTCCTGAAGATTCAGCAGTACAATATGGTGTCCTTTTAATAATTGATTTGAAAATAATGCCACATAAAAAGAATCACATCACGCCTTCTACACTAGCTGCATATCAATCTAAGTCATGGGCTGTGCACACCAGTAAGCTTGCACAGGTGGGAATAAAGACAAGAACCTTTTCTCTGGATGGGAAGACGACAGTCAGGTTCTTTAGGACCAAACGCTCGCTGGCACTGTAAGAGAAGTTCACTCTGTCAAAGGTGATGGAGCCTGCCTCTGGCCAATCATGCGGAGGCTGTTTCTCCGTCTCCCAGGGTGCTTCACTCTCCAGCTCTGCATACTCAACCACTCTCTCCACTGATGTCATCTATACAAAATAAGGCAATGATTATCACAAAACGTGTCAAAATACAGAAGACTGCAGTTGTAAAGACATATTTCTAATATATACATTTTGCTCCTTTGAAACAATAAACCATAGCAGTACTTCAGATTCAGAAAACCTACATTTTAAACAAAAAACTGTAAACTTGACACCCTGCTGGCATTTCTTGAGTCTCAAAATAATCATATTCAACCAGTGAATACGTATTATAAAGTAGTACTCCATTCATAGAATTGTCCTTCCATAGATTTAAAAAGGGACTGGCGAAAATTAAAACAGCAGAGGCTGAGATGTGTTGACTTGTAGTCCAAATTATCCTTAATTTCCCACAATGCAACACCTACTGCCACACAGCAGATTCAATTGTTTGTAACCCTCCTGTATACAGCTTAGTTTTTTTAAGTTTAGAAGATACTTTTCTCCTTATTGAATGTGTCATGCACCTTATACACACACATCAGCAAACAGATGCATTGTGAGACACAGCTTTTGTTCCATACATGATAGTTTATGTTAGCTTTTATTTGTAGTGTAGGCACTTAAGCTAACCCACCTCATACTCAAGTTGGTCTTTGGTAGTGTTTTTTTTTATTTTTTTTAACCTTTATTTATCCAGATAAATCCCATTGAGATCATTGAACTCTTTTACAAGGGAGACCTGCTCAAGTAGGTTCCACATGAAACATACAAACATTAACAGAACAACAAAAGGACATCTTATATCATCATCACAGGGATTACAATTTACATAACTATCCACATGTACAGGTACCAACAGCTTCCGATTGAGTAGCATCCAACCGAGCTTTAAAAACATTTAGTGGCACCAGATTGCTCAGTTTCCATTTCAGTTGCAGACTATTCCAAGACAGTGGCGCTGCACATCTAAAAGCTGTCTTCCCTAAGACAGTCCTAGCAGTTGGCACATTTAATAAAACTACAGCATTCGATCTCAGGCAGTAGCCACTTACAATTCGCCGTGAGATCAGGGAGCAGATATAGGATGGAAGTTTCCCTAACATGGCTTTGTAAATAAAAATGTACCAGTGACTGAGCCTCCGTACAGTTAGTGAAAGCAAACCAGCCCTTGCATACAGGGTACAGTGATGCGTTAATGCTTTACAGTTTGTCACAAATCTTAGCGCGCTGTGATACGCAGCATCTAACTTGACCAGGCAATTGGCAGGTGCATTCATATAAATCAAATCACCATAGTCCAGCACAGGTAAAAAGGTCACAGTGACTAACCTTTTCCTGGCCTCAAGCGAGAAACAGGACTTATTTCTGTAAAAGAAACCTAGCCTAACCCTCAGCTTTTTAATCAGGTTATTGACATGAAGTTTAAAAGTGAGACAATCATCAAGCCAGATACCAAGGTATTTGTAACAGGCAACAACTTCAAGTTTTGTTCCTTGTGAAGTAACAATATCTAAAACATGCTCTGGTGTCTTTTTAGCTTTAGAAAAGAGCATTACCTTGGTTTTCTCAATATTTAAAAGAAGCTTTAATTCAGAGAGCTGAGTCTGAATAATGTTAAAAACAGCCTGTAATTTAACACCAGCCTCCTTAATGGAGGGACCTGCACAGTACATCACGGTATCATCCGCATAAAATGAAAAGTAGCTTCATCCACATTTTCACCTAAACTATTGATGTAGATGGAGAATAAAAGTGGACCTAAAACAGAACCTTGAGGAACACCATTAGCAATATTTAACCACTCACCACCTTTCAGAGAGGTAGTTTTCAAACCACCCCACTGCATGGCTGGACATGCCTATACTGGCTAGCCTCTGCTTTAAAATGCGATGATCGACGGTATCAAACGCTTTGGACAGGTCAATAAATAGAGCTGCACAGCTCTGCTTATTGTCTAAAATACTCGCCACATCATTCACCACTTTCATTGTCGCAGTGATGGTGCTGTGTTGCTTTCTGAAGCCTGACTGATGTTTAGACAGGATGTCATTTGTACATAAAAACACCTTTACCTGCTCACTCACTAGGCGTTCGAGCACCTTAGCCAGAACTGATCATTTTGAGATGGGCCTATAATTATTTAATAAAGTGGCCTCCCCACCTTTTAGTAGAGGCAGGACATACGCTGACTTCCACAATTTTGGAATTGTGTTAGTGCTGAGGGAGAGGTTAAAAAGAGTAGTGAGCGGTGGAGCAATAAAATCAGCAGCTATCTTTAAAAAGAAAGGCTCTAAATTGTCCGGGCCAGCCGGTTTCTTAGGATCTAACTTGGTTAAAACTTCACGAACAACATCAACAGTAAAAGGAGTAAAACTAAAAGGGTTTTCCAAAACACCTTTTTCAGAGTTACAGACTGTGGTGTTCACAGAAGCAGAGTTAGTGACAGAATCAAAACGTATTGTTTCGTATTGTTACGTATTGCGCCGAGGCTTCGGAGCGTGTGTCGAGTAATCCCCGAAGCTTTTTGTGAAGCTTGTATCGAGGCTTGTATCGTTTTGGGCCAGTGACGTCATCGATGACAAACGAAGCCTCGCTGCCTGTCGATACCATGTGACTGCTTCAGAAAGTGCTTTAGATCGGTTGAACCACAACGCTCATATTACCCATGGATGTATAATAAGAACGATATAAATATTACCCTTCCTGACCTGCACCCGGGCCCGGTGACACGATGGAATTAAGAGAGCTCAGACCCTCACTTATATAGAGGTCGGAACATGTCATAAGTATAAATAAATAAAAGCATAAATAAATGTAGGAATAAAAACATGAATAAATAAATAAATGAATAAATACAGGAATAAATAGTATTCCGTTTTTTCAGATGGATTCAGTGCGTGTGCTGTGGCTCAGCTGGAAAGCAGTTGACAATCAACCGCAGGGTCCCTGGTTCAACGACTGTTCAATACGTCTTTTGTTTTGTTCATAAAAGCTACAGCTAAATGTATTCTTTGATATGGTTTAGCCTTTCTCAGGCTACAACATGGTTACGTTTACGAATATTATTAAGGAATACAAATCCCTCTTTGCAATGTTTACCAGCCTCCTTAGGCTTTTCAATCACAATCATTAAACTGGAATAAATGCAATATTGTTAACATGAAAATAAGATGTTATGTTTGTTGTTTAGAGTTATTTAAGGCTTTGCTCATTGGGAACTCGGTATGAGATACAGCACACTATTGAGATGTCAAATCTGCCTGTTTTACACACTTTGGCCAACAGGGGGGTTTGTGTTCAGATGAAGCCCATGATGAAGCCTCATGAGATGAACCCTTTTGCGAACCAATTGGCTGGAAAGCTTCAAAACTTCATAAGGCTTCATCTCACCATCACTAGTCTTTAGTTGAGTTAGCCTTGAGCTGTTCTCATTTCTATTCTTTGAGTTACCAATGCTGAGAATGCCATTGCTGGTTGTTGCTGGACATCTTGGTAGGCCGAGGGAAAAGATTCACCACTTAAATCAGAACACTTAAATACA